>NC_056741.1:1828405712-1828467072 GCF_019279795.1 Protopterus annectens
ATACCCTTTTCCTGTTGGAAGGGATGTGTACAGCTTAAGGCTTTGTATGATGCTACATAGTTGCATTTCTTTGCTATTATACTACTATTAGGTTATTGCATAGGTAGTACGTGTGAAGATGAGAAGGGGCTTAAAGACCCAAAGAAAACTACTAATGACAGGAACTGTATTTGGGGGTGTCATGCGTTGGCCAAATTTTCATGAAGTACAAGGGTGATAGTAAATGTCTTAATATCAACAGAGGAACTACTGGTGGTAAAGGTTCTCCTAAGGGTGATGTAACTTGGGTAGGAGATAACCCAAGTGCTGTGAATTCAATTGCAGTGACCTATTTTAAAATGTACTAATTATGGTAATTATATTTAACTATAGCTGTAGTTTCTTGGTTGGTTATTTATGTATTTAATAGTCCGTTTCCTTATTTGACCTTTGTATTCCTTTATCCAAAGCTTGATCTTTAAGTTGTTTTTACTGGAGTGTGCCACTGTAGGAATAATTTGGCTGTGTTAAAATTCACTGCTCCATTACTCTGTATTTTGTCAGTTCTTACCATCTGCCTAACATGATGATATAATGTCATGTCTCTTCTCTGACTCTGTTACACTGAAGATGGCAAATTAAATCTGATTAGGCAATAGAAGAAAACTGTACTGATCAAGTTTAGATGGTACTGTTGTAATGAAGGTTTTTGTTCTTAGGCTACTATTTCTTGGAGGACTTAATCATGAGGATTATTGTTGCAGTAGTGTTTTCACAATTTTCCTAAATGTTGATGGTCCAACTTCCAGAGTGAGTTCCAGAGCTTTCTTTTAGTATAAAGGGGGCTGCACACACACACACACACACACACACACACACACACACACACACACACACACACACACACACACACACACACACACACACACACACACTGAAGCTATAGATAGTGATAGTCTGTCACCTCTATTCATTGACATCAGGAAAACAAGGTCAAGTATTCATTGGGGAAAGAACGTGAGGTGTGGAAACCCTGACATTTTTGCAGATGCTTGTTATAGTGGTACTGGGGGGGGGCACTTTCCCGAGGTTCTTTCAGTCCCCCTGTCTATCCTTGGTGGTTTTCCGGCCTCTTGTAATAACGTGGTGGCAGATGCATCCAGACAGTACCTGCTGCTGATTCATAGAGTTTGAATTGGCCAGGCCAGTCTATGGTGTTTAGGCACTGCAAAGATATCCATAGCCTAGAATTTTGTCTGGTGGACTTCAGGTATGCGTGATGTCTTACCAACATCGTAGTTAGTCATAAAACTATTAGAAAATTTGATGTCCAGAGTTGTTCAAACATTACATTCTGTTGGCAAGATAAGCCCGATGTTTGTTAGTACCTTTGCCTGTATCCTCAGTGACATTTTATTACAGGAGCTTTGCTAATGAATTCTGTAGATCGACAAAAGGATGAAACCTGAGCCTGTGCTGTCCTATGGTGATGCCCCCTCCTCAGAGAAGGGTAAGGAGTGTCTTCTGACAAACCTGAAATGAACCTTTTAAGGGAGAGATAGTAGCGTACTATTCATAAGTGTTTTTCTTACCCAAGGAATGGGCAAATACCTAATCCTGGGAAAATGTAAATACAACTCCAAAGAAAGATGGAAGTTCTGAAAGCGAGGTCTCCACCTCTTGGGGGCTGAGTTACCCAAGACACTGAATACCACCCGTTGTACATCCTGCTTTCAAAGATGCAGTTGCATCGTTCGTTCTGAAATCTCACTCTATCGGCTGCCAGCATCTGAGAAAGTGGTAGTTACTGAATGGTACAGTAAGAATTCAAGTATCTTTGTATGAATTGTAAAGGCAACCTAGTATAGTATTACTGGAGAGCCACCAAGAAATCAAAACTGACTCTGGGCCTGAAGGTCTGAATACATTCCCTAGTTGTCAAGAGTGCAGTAAATTTAAAACAAAAGGGGGGGGGGGGTTGAGCTAAATGTGACACCACTTAGTAACTGGGCAAAAACTAGGCAGGATGTGGAGAAAACTCCTGCATTCAAACAGGCTCCCCTTCACCTGCCAGTACAAGCAGTGCTTACAACCCTCTTTCCATTTCCCCTTTATCTTCCATTATCTTGTTCACTGGCAGGTTGGCCAATTTTAGGCAGCCATTTTCACCCGCCATCTAGTGAGTGAGTGAGGAGCTTGTTTTCCAGGGTTCCAAGCAAGACTTCAGGTCCAGCTTGCATTTCATGTACATATTCCCAGTCTCTTTAGACCAAACGTCCTTATTTTGGGATGCCTTCCATTACCAATAACACACATTTTATGAGGAAAACAATACACATATTTTATGTGAATAAGAAAAAAAAGCATTTATTTTATGAGGGGGTGGGGGAGACTGAAACTGTGCAGACCATTTACTCCAGATTTTGAATTCTAGAACCTGGGCAGTGGATGTGTTCATCTTACACTTGCAGGGGCATCACCTGCATGCATTTCCTAGGATCATAGGAAGTTACTAGGCTATTGGCCCTGAAGGCCTTACAAGCCTAGCCAAGAATTCAACCCATGTTCCAACAGGTCAGCACCTGATACCACTGTCCACTGCATCTTCTGTCAGGGCAGACAGGACAAGATCTGTGGTTGTTCCCTCTGATCTGTCTGCCAGTTGGGTTAGAGGATTATCTGGCAGTTGCTTAAGCAGTTAACATGCTGTTTCCTGAGGTCCAGTAGTGCAGGGTTTGATTCCCTCAGCTTCTGTTGCCTAACAGTGTGACTGAGCAAGTACCTTAACCAGGCACCACTCACAGGCTGAGTGTGAAAGGTCAGTGGAGATCAGTGCTGTACCCCAGAAAACTAATAGAAATAAATTAAATCTAGCTAGTCATGGTTTTCATTACTAATCTAGATTATTGGCAGAGGGCCTTCTGTCCATCATTCTTGCATATTGGTTATTTGTGAAGAGAGGTTATTTCTGCACACACATCAGAATCCTAACTGCCCGAATTTTAGCATGGCAACCCTAAAGGACATCCTGCAGGAAGTCCGAAGACCTAGAATGTTTTTATGGTTTAATGGGTGAGGTTTTATCTATGTTGCTCGAGGGAGGCATAGAATCAAATACTGCGCAGAACCAGAAGTCTCGGGTGTTTTGCAATGGCAAGATGCATATTGCAGTTGTAATTCAATGTCTTCCCAGGGAACCCGTCTTGTTGGGGTGTTCTTCGATAATGCAGGTTTTAAAGGGGACCTGTAGTTTAAGGCATCCAGGAAACCTGTGCGGTTACCCCCAAGTACCCAAGACCAATGTTTTTTCTTTCAGAGATTGTCTTTATTCTGATTTAATCTATTTAGGTACCTTGCCAACAAGAGTTTTGTCAGTGGCACACTGTGCTTAATGCTGTAAACTATAAATATGGTAGGAAAGGAATATGCAAGTTCAAGAATGCACGGAAGAATCCAAGCCACCTGCCAGTAACCCTTATTTCCTGTTCCCAGGTGTGCCATTGAGTTATCACTGAACTCTCTCTCTCAGGGTGAAGGATATCATCCAATATGGCAGTAAGAACTCTGCTGGTGGTTGTAAAAGGGCAGCTGATGAGTTTTCATCAAATGAGTAACATGCCTCCAGTTTATTTCACCATCTTAGTATTGAAGAATAGTGTGGTCATTTAAGATCTTTTGGCACTTGTGTAATGATTGTGTTATTGGTGATTAACATGAGAATGTACCTTCAAGTAGTCTTGCCTAAGCATCCTTGAGTTTGTTCATGAAAGATGCTCTTTTTTGAATAAATTGCTATATAACATGCATGTCTGTTCACTGTATGTCTGTTCAATGTACATGCTAAAAGGTTACATAACAGTAGTCAGGAAAATCGTTCAGGTTTCCACTTTGCAATGAAATATGGCACTGCTTATGATTTTAGCCAGATGTTATACTTTACTGTTGCAGTGACTGTCCCTAATGATTGTACAGCTCTAGTTAAGTATATTTACCCTAAGACTAGGCTTTTGAGGAAGTGCCACAGTAGCTGTAAAATTACTTTCTATCTTTGAAAGGGTATGTGCAGGTTTATTGTAAGGTTTTATAAGTTCTTAAAAACATTTTTTATTTTTGTTTTCCTGAGATAAGTAGGAACTGCATAGGCATTCTTACAAGAGCTGTCGAAGTTCCTGGTTAACCAAACTCTATACAGGTGTATGATCCATTATCCAAGGATCCGTAGACTGCTGGTGTGAGTACAAGTCATTATATCGACACAGGAACTACTGATAATACCCGGAACAAGATGGTTAGGTGGGACATAACTTGAACATTCTGACTACTGTTAAAGTGATGAATTAGTGATGGTAATTGTTTATCCACAGCTGTGGGTTCTTGGTTAGCTGTTAAAATGTTTGTTTTATGTTGGGTTCCTATGTTTGTTTAATCTTTTAATCTGCATATGTGTGTGTGTGTGTGTCTGTGTGTGTCTGTGTGTGTGTCTGTGTGTGTCTGTGTGTGTCTGTGTGTGTGTGTGTGTGTGTGTCTGTGTGTGTGTCTGTGTGTGTGTCTGTGTGTGTGTCTGTGTGTGTGTCTGTGTGTGTGTCTGTGTGTGTGTGTGTCTGTGTGTGTGTGTGTCTGTGTGTGTGTGTGTGTCTGTGTGTGTGTGTGTGTGTGTGTCTGTGTGTGTGTGTCTGTGTGTGTGTGTCTGTGTGTGTGTCTGTGTGTGTGTGTGTCTGTGTGTGTGTGTCTGTGTGTGTGTGTCTGTGTGTGTCTGTGTGTGTGTGGCATTAGTATATCCTGAAGTGTGTGCTGTTGTAGGAATGTAATCAGTACTGCATTTTAAGTGCAGTAAAAATTCTGTATTTTTTTTTTTTTTTTGTGATCACCATCTGTCTGATATGATTAGATTGTCATGTCTGTTATTTAACTGTACACTGGAGATGCTGAATTAAGTTTTACTGTGTAGAGTGCAAACTGTACTGACAGCATTTAGGCAGTATTTGTATAACGGAAGCATGTTGGCTGAATTCCTTATGGTTTTAACGTGAACTTTTTACTCTTATTTGAGTTGTCCATGATGACTGTGATCATAAAGATTACTGCTGTATTAGTACTGCTTGTACAGGAGATTTGCTGAAATGTTCGTTGTCCATCTCCTAGACAGATTTCAAGCTTTCCTCAGACTTTGTGTTGAGTGCAATTTCTCCCTGTACAACCTTTAACTGACATTTGGTATAAAGGGGACTGTGACTACAGTGGTGATTTAAGTTTTCTTTTTCTCTATTGTAGGCATGTAAATAGTGGATGTTCTTCATGTTTCACTGTTGCAGTCATTACATTTGGGTAATCTACTGGCAGGTTGCCCTCAGTCTGCCTGAATTCCAAAGTCTTGAGTCCTGCGTCGGTTGCTGTTTCCTCTTCCATCACGTCAGGGGTATAAAACAAGCAGCTGACGCCATTTTCTGTAGTCTTTCTTGCCGCGCGGTGCCCGAAGCGGAAGCATTTTGCAAGTGCCGGTCGGCCGACAACTGAAATATTCGAGTTTAACCGAAGTCTTCCCTAAAGCTAAGTACTCCTTTGGGGAAACTTTTTTTTCTTGCTCCATACCGATGTTAGAAAAAGTTAATAATTGTATTACTTGTGGGAAGCAAATACCTCATAAGGATTTCCATTTAAACTGTATTCCTTGCCTAGGCTCTGATCACAATGTGCCTGGCTGTTTTGTGCTAGATTTAACCAACACACTATTAAGCGTTGGTATATTTTTGCCTCAAAGTATTTTGGAAACGGATTTAACTACCCAGAAATGTCGTCGGATAGCAATCCGACTACCGGAGTACATAAAAAACACACAGAAAAGGACAGAGACAGTCTAGGTCCAAAACCGACGACGAAGCTTCTAAGCCAGTCGCCGGTACTCAGTTGAGGCGCTTTCGCAGCCCCTGATACCCACTACTTTCGAGTCGCAGGCCCCTACCGAGACCCATGTGGAGTCCGGCATGACGCGGGATACCCAAAGTATTGGACCCATGGATGTATCTCCCTCTGATGGGTCCAGAGCCGCTGAGCAGGCACCGGCTTCTGAGGGTGTATTCAGGCCTCAACATTTTTATATCAAACCGACGACGGCTGCAAAACCAAAGACAAAAGCAACTTCTAAAACTAAAAAAATGACGCATTGGAACCTGTGTGCTGAGAGACAGCCTTACAAGACTATCTGCAAATATATAGAGCTGAGTATATTTTTCTGTATTATTCTGTATTATAGAGCTAAATTGTTGCTTAGATATCTGTTGTCTTACTGTTCTGCAAATATACAGAGATCAGTATATATATTTTTTTGGTTTTATAATTTGCACTGTGATTACTCATCTCTGTTGAAACTGTCTCCCCCCCCCCCCCCCCCTGTTCTTGGTTGTAGTTTAAATTTGGTGGCTTTTGCAGTGCCTGTCCCACTGTAGATTTGATCTAGGACACTCCCCCAGTCCCATCGATTTACCACATTCTACCTAATAAACCCTTTCTGCACTTGCTTTTAGTCCTTTTTAATTTAATTACATTTTTTCAAACTTGTGTGTGGACTAATATTGCTACATACTCGTGTGCCAGCTTGCACTGCATGTGAATTGTTTACTACTTTTCTGAAGAAAAAAAAAAAAAATTGTAAGCCTGTTTGCTACCTTTCCTGTAATTAGTGTTCTAGATACAGATTTGCTGTATCCAGGACTATTTGTAAGCTTCTGAGCCCCCCAAGCCTTTCTGTGTTGGAGGGAAGCCTTCTAGCTTATCAGTGGGAGTGGTAAGCATTAGGTAACCTGTCTACCACATAAGGAGTGGTTCTGGCCCAGAATTTGTAGTTATTGGCCGTTTGGGCGGTCTTCCATCTCTCTCAACTTTCTGATTTGAAGGCCTGCATTTGCACTTGTTTCTGTCCTGCAACTCCTGGGCCCATCTCATTTGCTCACTCAAAAAAAAAAAAAAAAAAATGTATCTGCTTTTACTGTATTTGTGTTTCCTCCTACTTTATTTTGCTTTTGCGTCATCTTAAAAGTACTCAATTGTATTTATTACTGCTTGGTGTAACTCATTCTAAGCCTTTTAGTTTAAGCACTTGGGCTTCAGACCAGTTGTTTTACATTAAGGTTTGTGGTCTGCACTGTAGTGGCAGAACAGGTAGCTTACATCCTTCTAAGTTGGGAACTGCTGATTGAGGGCTCAGTGTCTGTTGTTCTAAAAGTGTATTAATTCTGGTTTAAGCACTTGGGCTTCAGGCCAGTTATTTTACATTAAGAGGGTTCGTGGTCTGCACTCTTGTGGGAGGAGAGGCTGGACTCTGCCCTTCTGAGCTGGGTATTTCTGGTTAAAGGCTTATAGTGCCTGCATATTTGAACTGCTTCTTACTGGAATTGGTACACCATGTTTGCTGTAGCATAGACTAGATCCAGGCCTGCTGAATCTAGCTTTGTTTCTATGCTTGTTTGCTTGTTATTTCCCTGAAACGCTAATTCCACCTAAAACTCGGCTTATTTCAGCACTTCTGTGGATCCCTAGTGACATCTGCATTGCTTACTGTACTTATTTCCTTGTTTCACTTGAAAGAAAATTACTTTGTCATTTTTGGATTTAAGTTACCTGTAACACATTGCATTTAAGTTACCTGGCACTTGCTCACTAAAGCAATTATATAAGTCAGCACTAAAAAAATTAAAAGCACTACACCCTCACAAACTCCCCTTGAGTACCTTGTTCCCCATTGGCCCTTTTTTTTTCAATTATAAAGGAATTCCCAATACTATTCTAGCATGTCCAAAGGTCAGTTGTCAATCTCCTCTCCGGTCCAGCTGGTGAATCTGGGAATCTTGAGGCAATGTTACAACTGCCTCATGTACACAGACAACCCTCTCCTCCTCCCAACAAATTCCAAAACATGTGAGAGATGCAACCATATAGCCAAACTGGAGGCTAAGCTCTCTCAACTCAGTACTGGCGTAACCAGTTAGGAGGAGAAGGAAACCACACTCACTACAATTCCAGTCTCGCATAGACCTACCACGACAGCAAACCAAACACATAAACACACTCGGAGGCTCTAAATAAAAATCTGCCTAAGCAGCAGAGACCTCCAAAGCAGACTCCCAAGCAGCCGCTACCCCAAAACAAAACACGTGCAACACATCTCACAAAGCCAGTGTGCCGAACAGTCACAGCCCTTAAGGCTAAAACAACACACCTGATACACTTGTAATAGGTGACTCTATCGTCAGGCACACTGACGTCCCACTCACCCGGCTGAACAAGGAGAAGGTCACAGTGAGCTGCCTGTCGGGCGCTAGGATCCGCCACATAACACAAGCACTCGGGTCACTCCAAGGCAAGTACAAATATGACTCAGTCATTGTCCATGCTGGTGTGAATGACCTGAGACGTACCTCCCTGGACTACATGAAGAGACATAGAGGAGCTCTCTGAGCATGTAGCCCAGGCCGGTATGACCCTGACCTTGAGTAGCATCTTACTCTCACCAAGAATGATGCCACAATATGAAGACAAGATGATCAATTTCAACAATTGGCTTAAGTATTGGTGTCATTCAATGGGGATCCAATGCCTGTCAGCCTGGGATGACATGCTCGACAAGCCACAATGCTTCACTAGGGACAGCTTGCACCGGTCACCCCTGGGCTTTCGGATATTGGCAAAGGCTCTTGCTACCCCCATAGTGCCTTTTTTAGGCAAGGCTCAAAAGACAAACCCACCTCCACAGGTATCACAAGGGATAAGAAACTAAGAGTAATGCTACTCAACGCCAGAAGTCTAAACTTCAAGATGCACGCACTCGAAACTCTCCTTAGCATTGGAGAACATCGATATCTGTGCAGTAACAGAAACCTGGTTCAAGGCTCCCGAGAGCACCCCAGCACTACCAGGTTATACCTCATGCCGTGCTTTTCGGCCCCAAAACTTGGACTGAACCACAAAAGGAGGGGGAGTATCAATATTCGTTAAAGATACCCACACCTCCAGGTTGGTGGCACAGCACGAAGCATCAGAGACTATCCATGTGCAACTAACAGTGGGTAAAACTGCCTTCCAGTTTATAGCCTGCTACAGACCACCCTCCCAAACCCAGGAACCCCACTCGGCCTTCCTGAGAACACTGGAAAATATGAAGGTCTCTCCAAACACCATTATATTGGGTGACTTCAACTACCCAAACATAGACTGGGAGCATTACTCTAGCTCCAAAACCCTAGCCCAAAGGTTCCTAGAATTTATAAACTCAAATGCTATGGAACAACTTGTTACCACTCCCACAAGAGGGGAAAACCTACTGGACCTGATCATCACCAACATGGGGACTCTGTGCTCAGACCAGAAGTGTATCCCTCACTGGTAAGATTAGACCATAAACTAATCTCACTGGATATTCACATCCCTACCCCACCCCCTGCCCAGAAAACCACAGTGAAAAACTTCTCTAAAGCAAATTTCACACTCCTCAAAACCGAGGTGGAATCCTTCAAAGCCCCCGGGCCTGTGGAAAATATGGCCCAGACCGTAGAATCCTTTATAAACGCATTCTATGAACACCTTCAGGAATGCATGGTTCATGCAATCCCAAATAAAACCAAGACCTAGTCCTCCAAAGGCAGACGTCCTGTCTGGTGGACCCCAGCCATAAACAAACTATACAATAGAAGGAGGAAGCTACTACATGATAGAGCAAAATCCCAAAAAGGGAAGGCATCTCTGATCAGTATTAGCAAAAAACTACGGGCACTCATAAAATCGTCTAAGGCCAGCGTCGAGAGAAAAATTGCACAGGACACTAAGGATAATCACAAGGCTTTCTTTAGTTATGTTAGGAACCTAGGTGGGAATTCCCAGATATGCTCAGAATTAGTCCAAAATGACAAAAAATATACCGAACCCACAGACATTGCCAACATCCTAGCTGACAGGTTCAGCACAAACTCCCCCCCACCCCCACCAAAAGGGCAGATATCTATCCCAGCAGAATGCAGCCCCCCTGACATCTCAGATGCTCAGGTAAGAGCCGCCCTCTCCAAAGCAAAAAACACAGCATCAATGGGACCAGACGGTGTCCCGGGCTACGTCCTACAAGAACTCCAAGAAGAGCTAAACCCAAACGTAAAACTACTGTTCAGTCTCAGCCTTTACTACAGGATATGTACCCAAAGATTGGCGTACAGCAACAGTGGTCCCTCTCCACAAAGGTGGTGCCTCAACAGATCCTGGAAACTATCACCCCATAAGCCTGACTAGCTTGGTCTGCAAAGCTTATGGAAAGGATCATCATGGACCTCATAAATAAAGATATTGGGGACCTACAGACATTGGATCCTATCCAGTTTGGCTTTAAGGGCAGATCCTGCCTCTTAAACCTGGTCGATTTTCTTTGAAACAGTCACCAAGGCCATTGACGAGGGGAAGGTGGTCCACACAGCCTACCTGGACCTCGCAAAAGCCTTCGATACAATACCCCACTTGGGAATTATAGATAAGCTCACCAGCTTAAATATAAACCCCTATGTCACTAGATGGGTTGCAAACTGGCTCAATGACATAACCCACATGGTTAGAATTGCTGGAGCCATGTCAGACTCCAAACCAAGTGGCGTCCCACAAGGCTCAGTCCTCGGACCTCTCTTGGTCAGTATATATTTCTCGAAGGTACAGGCCAACACGGAAGGACTGTGGCTGACCAAGTTTGCAGATGACTGCAAACTGGGCGCCATAATCGACTCTCCAGCCGACACAAGCATCCTCCAAAAGGGCCTCATAGAAACAGACAACTGGTGCCAGAGCCATGGCCTCAAGCTAAACGCCAAAAAGTGTATATTCATCCACTTTGACAAAAACAAAGTGCCCACAAATTACCACATAGGTGGTAATCCATTAAGTGCAGAAGTAATTGGGGACTGTGGGGACCCAAGTTGATAGCAATCTCTCATTTGACAACCACGTGGCCAAAGTGGTTAGAAAAACATTTTATATAGCCCACCTAATCATGAAGGGATTCACATCTAGATCAGGGGAGGTCATCGTGCCTCTTTACTCATCCCTCATCAGCCCATAATTGAGTACAATGCCCCTTTTTGGGATGTACCTTACCAGACTCCTGCAGCAACTGGAAAGACCCCAAAAGTACCTCACCAAGAGGATCAAAGGGCTCAAACAGATGCCATGTGCTGCCCGGTTAAAGAAACTCCAGCTGTACTCAGTGGCATACCGCCAGCTCAGAGGCGATCGGTGCCTGACGTATAAAGCCATGTCCAACTGGGAATTAATGGACATGCTGCACCTCAGAAAATCCAAATCCCATCGAGCTACGCGCTCGAGAGACTTGAACCTCAGCACTGAAATAAATAGGACATGCTGGAGGGACAGATTCATAACCCAGAGGCTCCCTTCACTCTGGAATAAAATCCCAGTCCAGGTTAGGCAGAGTCCCTCATTGACTCTCTTCAAGAGGAATCTTGATGAGTGGATGGGAGGTTGTAGGTTTACCCCGGGTATCACTTCTGTGTCACTGTTAGAGCACAGTATACTAACCTCGAAAAAGGGCATAGCAAAATTAATGTAAAATGGGTGGTAAAAGCCAAACACACTCTGGCTAGGCTTATAAATGCCCTAGGGCAGATAGCCTAGTATGAACCTATGAGCCATGTGCACAGGCCTCTATGCCTAAAAAAACAGATGATCAGAATGGCTGAAGACCTTATTACCTTGATCAGGGGTTCCCATGCCCCTCCAGATAAGAGGCCTAGGCAAGACGCTGATTGATTATGAATCTTCAGATCAGGTTTCTATTTCTTCTGATTCCTCTTCTGATCAGTAATTATCTATACCTCCTTATGAGGATTCTGATGCAGAGGAGTCTATCCCATCTCCATCACCTCCTGAGGATTATTCATTTGGAGAAACCTTGCATACTTTGAGGGAGCATTTTCGCTGGGAGAGTCAATATTTCTCAGAATCAAAAAAGAGGCTCATGGATTTCCTTCTCCTTTAGCCATACCCCCTGTTTTAGACATTGTGGATGATGTGTTTTCGGAGTCAAGCTTGACCCCTGACTCCTTACCTCCGGCTCCCAGCAAGCCTGACAGATATTACAGGGTCCCTGACTCACACAAATTTTTATTTAGAAACCTTGCTGCTGATCCTGAAACTATTTCACAGGGTCCAAAGGGAGTTAGGGCCTCAACAGCAAAAAAATCCTACCCCCTCTGACAGAGATTCAAGGGCACTGGATAGATGGGGGAAAAAAGGTTTATACATCTGCAACCTTGGCAATTAGGGCCTTAAACTGCCAATTTCATATGCTCAAATATCAACAACATGTTACGGGATTGCTGAAACAGAAAATGATGTTGATTTCTGAATGTGCAGAAAATAAGGAATTGCAGGAATTATTGCATGCAGCTGAACAGGTTGGAAAGCATACTTTGCAATGTGGTTTTGATTCCTTAGAGGCCTTCTGCAGGGCCACAGTTACTGGATCTGTGATTAGGAGGCATGCCTGGCTAAAAGAGCAAAATTTGCCTGATGATGTTAAAGCTAAATTACTAGATGCACCTTTACAGCATGATGCTCTGTTTGGTATTAAGGCAGAAGAGGTTTTAAAGAAAATGGAAGACAAAGCTAAGTCTATGCAAACGATAAAAGACTTCTTACAAGTGCAGCCACCAAGATTCAGTAGACACTGGCCTACAAAAAATTGGTCCTTTCCCGTGTCAGACAGAGCTCATAGGGGCAAATCCAGATGCTCTACGTTTTCCAGATACCAGGCACAAGATTCATACAGGTCAAAGCAATGGGGCGCTTCTACCTCCAAATCTGGAGGAGATAAAGCACAAACCTACAGAAAACCATCCCAATGACTTCCCTCTGCTTTCACCAAGCACTTATCTTTTGGCAGTACCCTTAGGGGTAAAATTAGCACTTTTTGCTCAAAATTGGTAGTTAATAACCCAGGACAAGTGGGTGCTAAACATAGTATCACAGGGATACAGATTCCATTTCCATACTCTGCCAATGGCAAACGGTTGGCCAGATCTGCCAAAAAATCAATGGGCAGAGACACAGAAACAGGTTACGTCCCTCATGGATATGGGGGCCATTCAGCCAGTACCAGAACAGGAAAAAGGGCAAGGTTTTTACTCAAGACTGTTCTTGTTACCCAGAAAGAACAATGCCTGGCAGCCAATACTAGATTTATCCATTTTGAACACGCACCTGGACATTCCAAAATTTAAAATGCTGACTTTGCAGCAGCTTCTGCCCATGCTGGGCAAGAATGCTTGGCTGGTGACATTAGACCTAAAAGAGGCATACCTGCATGTCCCAATAAGGCAATCGTGCAGAACATACCTCATATTCAAGGCTGGCTTAATGCATTACCAGTTCTTTGTACTGCCCTTTGGCTTATCTACTGCGCCCAGGGTCTTTACAAAGTGCCTGGCACCAGTAATTACATTTTTCTGACAAAGAAGTATGCAAATATATCCTTACTTGGACGACTGTCTCATTCAAGCAGAGAACAAGGACATTCTTCTTCAACACCTGACATTTGTGAAAAGGCTTCTAACATGCCTAGGGTACACAATAAACGAATAGAAATCACACTGGTACCCTCTCAAAAGATAACCTTCCTGGGTGCAAGCTTGAATACAACTGCCCAGATGGCTTACCTCACGCCAGACAAGCAAAGGCAAGTGACTACTTATCAAACTGATGGCAAAAAAAAACAAGTTATCTGCAAGACAAATTCTGCAGGCTTTGGGCTTCATGGCATCCTGTATCCTACTGATTCCATATGGAAGACTGCATATGAGGAAACTTCAGTGGTACCTAAACAGTTTATGGAATCATCATTGTCAGTCTGTTAATGATTCCTCTCATTCCCTGCCTCCAACAGGAGGTTCTATGGTGGGCAAAGGCATGTCACCAAAACATGGGATGGGCCTTCACTCTACCCCCTGCCAGCCAAACCTTAACAGACTCATCAGATTATGCCTGGGGGGTCCACATGGCGGGAAGATGCATTCAGGGCGTATGGACCCCAAAACAAATGCATCTACATATCAACCAGAAAGAGATGCTAGCTGTTCAAAATGCCCTGACAGCCTTCAAGGAGTTACTTCATCCAGGACAACTACTGATGACCACCATGGTCATGTGGTATATAAACAAGCAGGGAGGCACGCACTCATACCCCCTTTGCAGATTAGCCATGGCACTGTGGGACACAGCTTTGACTTGCCAAATACATCTTCAAGCTCAATTCCTGCCAGGAAAACAAAATACTCTGGCAGACTATTTATGCAGAAACCTTAGTGATCCTCACGAGTGGAAACTAGATCCACAAGTCTTCAGCATGATAACAAAGAAATGAGGGAGCCCAGACCTAGATCTATTTGCCTCTCCTCAAACTTGTCAATTGAAAAGATTCTGCACAAGGACTTATCACAGACAAGCATGGAAAGTGGACGCCCTATCCTTCAGTTGGAAAAACCTGTTAGTTTACGCCTTTCCTCTTCTGCCTCTTCTTCCCAAAGTTCTCCTAAAAGTCAGACAAGAGAAATCAAAGATGATACTAATTGCCCCGGACTGGCCCCGCCAATACTGGTACCCAAGCCTAAGGAATTTGTCTCAGTACCCAGCTTGGACCTTACCTCAAAGACATCAACTACTGTCCCAGCAAAACAATCAGATCCTGCACAATCCACTCCAGACACTGAACCTGGCAGCATGGCTGATCATGTAGTTATACAAACAACACCTCTCAGTAAAGCTGTGATGGATGTCATTTTGGTAGCCAGAAGGCCTAGTACTAGAAAATCTTATGCTGATAAATGGAAGAGATTCTGTGCTTGGAATCTAGCACAAGGAGCCGATACAGCAGAACCAGATATTCCTCAGATATTACAATACTTGACTGAGATGCTTGCCAAAGGCCTATCTTTCTCATCAGTTAAAATCCATGCCTCTGCCATTTCGGCTAATTACAGTACAGAGCCACCACTCTTTTCTCATCCTTTATTAAAGCAGTATCTTAGAGGAGCCAAAAATTTAAGGTCTCCTAGAAGATCACCAATACCTGCATGAGACCTCAATTATGTGTTGGAAAAGCTCACCCTGCCTCCATTTGAACCAGCTGCTACTGCTGATATAAAGTTCTTATGGAAAACAGCTCTTCTGCTAGCAATTACTTCAGTAAGAAGAGCTTCAGAGCTACAGGCTCTCATGGCTGTCTAGCCTTTTATCATATTTTACCCAGACAGGGTGTCTGAGGACAAATCCAACATTTATGCCTAAGGTGGTTTCCAGTGTGGCTCTTAACCAAAGTATTCATCTGCCAACCTTTTATCCAAATCAGCAGAACAAGGGGGAGAGAATTCTGCATTTCTTGGACGTACACCGACAGCTAAGATTCTACTTGAGCAGGGCTAAAGCTCTAAGAAAAAATGAGCAATTACTAGTGATGTATATGCTGCAGGATCAGAAGGAAAGGCTATTTCAAAGCAGACTATTTCAAAGTGGATAAGCCACTGCATTCGTTTCTGCTACTTACCACACCATGGTAAACCTATGCCCAAGGGCATTAGGTCTCATTCCACCAGAGCTACAGCTACTTCAGCAGTCTTTCTTAGAGGAGTACCAACCAAAGACATTCTAGAGGCTGTTACTTGGAGTTCTGTTCACACCTTTACGAAGCATTATCATTTGCCTCTCTACTCTAAGTCCAGGGCAGGCTTTGCCACTGCAGTTCTGCAGGGCCTTATAGCCACACCGAATGCTGTTTAGCTTCAGCCTCCCAACCATAGCTTTGGGTTTCTACCCAAATGTAATGACTGCAACAGTGAAACACAATGAACATAGTAGTTATGTACACTTAACATAAATGTAGATGTTCGAGTGTATTCACTTTTGCAGTCCAGGTTACCCGCCTGCCATCCCCTTTTCATTCTGGAGATGTCCTTCATGGATGCATCTGCAGTCATAACAAGTGGGTTGTCCTGTCGTCAGGCAGCCCTGCAGTCGGCCGGATTCCAAAGTCCGGGTCCGGCTTCGGCTGATGTCGCACTCCACCCGACGTCATCTCTGTTGGTCGGTAAAAGCATCAGCCGACGCCATTTTCCTCAGTCTTTCTTGCAAGTGGCGCTCAAGCAGAAGCTGTTCGCAAGTGCCGGTCGGTCGGATCCAGAGATTATTTCTACGAATACTACTCAAGACTTCTAAAGCTAAGTACCCGCTGGGGACTCTTTCTTGCCTCAGCCGATGTCAGAAAAAGTTAACAATTGTTTAACCTGTGGGAAACAAATACCTCATAAAGATTTCCACTTACTGTCTGCCTTGTTTAGGCCCAGCCCACGACGTAGCAGCCTGTTCGCCTGTGCTCTTTCAACCGACGAACGCTTAGGCCGGTCGGAGTATGCAGAACAGTTTTTCGGTACTGATTTTGCGACATTATGCCGCCGGATCCTCCGACTACCCAATCTACCAAAACGCAAGATAAGACCGACACTGGGTCCGCGGTTTCGGCCGAAACCACGGTAAAGCAAATCATGAAGTGTCTCTGTTTCGCCGAAACCGAGAAAACTGATCAAAGTACAGCTGAACCTATTCTTACAACTGAGGCCCCTGCTACAACTCTTGAATCGACCTCAGAAATTTTACCCACCACGGTGGTTGACTTATCAGACACCATCCCCTTGGATGTCTCTACCCCAGCACGTGGTGCTGCTAGGCCTCCAGCAGCCATGTCCATTAAGGCCTTCGCCAGGGCTAAAGCAGCCAAGACTACTAAATCAGTGCCTGTTAAACCCCCACATCCAGGCCCTCTTCTAGTTCTCAAATGCTTTCTTTGGCAGAAGATTTAATTTCTTTAATTAGAGGATCTCAATCTCACCCAGACAGGGCCTCTCAGCCCCCAGAGAAGAGACCTAGGGCAGAGCCCCTGAGCCAGTGTCTTCTGATGATTCTGCTGATGAATCAGACATAACTGACCAGCCAGAGGCTCCCTTCTCCAATTTTGAAGATTCTGATGCTGAAGAATCCATTCCAGCTGCTTCCCCACAAGAAGAATTCTCCTTTGGGGAAACCATGCATGCCATGCAGAACAGTTCCAATGGCAGCAACAGGATTTTTCAGACTCCAGAAAAGACTTAGGACCTTTCTGCACCTCCCACAGCACAGGCCCTTAGCTATACCTCCTGTTCTCTGTGGTGGATGATGCTTTCAATGATGTTTGCTCCGCCCAGATTCTTACCCCCAGCCCCTGCCAAACCAGACAGATTTTACAGGGTACCAGATACTCATCACCACCTTTACAAGGCCCCACTTGCAGACCCAGAAACTATATCCCAGGGTCCCAAGGCAGTAGTCACACCACAGCTAAAACCCTATTCCTTCTGAAAGGGAAGCAAGGTCATTAGACAGATGGGGTAAAAAGGTCTACACTTCAGCTACTCTCTCAGCTAGAGCTTTAAACTGTCAGTTTCACATGATACAATACCAAGAGTTTATGCTTGATCAGTTAACTAAAAACTAACCACTGATGAATCTCTTGATAAGAAATATGTATTAGAGATGGTAAATAACATACAACAGGTTAGCAACCATTCCTTAAAATGTGGCTATGATGCACTGGAGGCTTCATTTAGATCAGCCATGACAGGCACAGTGATAAGAAGGCATGCATGGCTAAAGGAACAAGCTTTACCGGATCATGTTAAAGCTAAGTTGCTAGATGCTCCTATGGACAAGACAAGTTTGTTTGGTACACCTGCCCAGCAGGTTATGAAGAAAATGGAAGAAAAGGCAAAATCTGTTCAAACTGTTAAAGATTTCTTGCAGGTTCAACGCCCAAGGTTTAGCAGGAACTGGCCTGCCAAAAATTGGTCCTTTCCTGACTCCACAAAATTTCAAAGGGGCAGGAATAGACGTTCCAGAGGCAGAAACCAATCCAGAGGAGGTGCCTACAGAGGACGACAGTGGCAAGGTAACAACAGAGGCACAGACACAGCCACTGCCACTACATCAGCACAACCACAGTGACTTAATCCTAACTCCGCCTACCAGGGAACAAATAGCAGCTCCTCTAGGCGGAAAGTTAACCTTATTTTCAAAGAACTGGCACTACATAACAAAAGACAAGTGGATTTTACAAACCATAGATCAAGGTTACCGGTTTCACTTCCACACTTTACCAGTCAAAAGAGGAATGCCAAATCTACCTCCAAATCAAAAACAGAGGCTCTACGCCAGATAATGGAGTTAGCAAACATGAGAGCTGTGGAAAGAGTGCCAACAGCAGAACAAGGAAAGGGGTTCTATTCCAGACTATTCCTAGTTCCAAGAAAGGAAAAAGTTGGAGACCAATTCTCACCTGTCCACCTTAAATACATACATCATTGTCCCAAAATTCAAAATGCTGACCCTACAGCAACTTCTTCCCATGCTGGGCAAGGAGTCTTGGCTGGTAACTCTAGATCTCAAGGAGGCATACCTGCACGTCCCCATTCGACCAATCTGCAGAAGATACCTCAGATTTCTTGCAGGATCAGAGCACTATCAATTCTCAGCATTGCCCTTTGGCTTATCTACTGCCCAGAGTATTCACAAAATGCCTGGCATCAGTAATCCATTGCAGACTACAGGGAATTCAAATTTACCCATACCTGGACGACTGCCTGCTACAAGGGGACAACAAAAGCAAGCTGACAACAGATTTACAAAGGGTCATTTACTTGCTACAAGGACTGGGATACACAGTCAATTTACAAAAGTCAAGGCTGATACCATCCCAAACAAGGACATTCTTGGGCTGAATTGGACACAGTGCAACAAATGGCATTCCTGACTACAGAAAAACAAAAAGAACTTCCTCTTTACTTCTTGGCACTAACAAAACTGAACAAGTTAACAGCAAGAAAAGTTCTGCAGGCCTTGGGCTTCATGGCATCATGCATAATCTTGGTCCCATTTGCCAGACTACATATGAGGAAACTACAGTGGTACCTAAAGAATTTATGGTCCCAACACAGACACAGTCTAGAAACAGAAATCCCACTAATTCCATGCTTAAAACAGGAGTTCCTATGGTGGGCTCAGGCATGCCAGTCAAACCCAGGCCTACCCTTCCGCAGATGTCAACCAAGCCAGACCATCTCAACAGACGCTTCAGACCTAGGATGGGGGGCCCACATGCTGGACAAATGCGTGCAAGGATTGTGGACACAGGATCAACTTCACCTGCACATCAATCTAAAAGAAATGTTGGCAGTAAAACTGGCAATCCAAAAGTTCAAACCATTCCTCAAAGAGGGCCAGTTGATGATAAGGACAGACAACACCACAGTCATGTGGTACATCAACAAACAGGGAGGCACTCATTCATACCCCCTATGCAGAATGACCTTGGAGCTGTGGACCATGGCACTCGGCTACAACATTCAGTTACAGGCAATATTTGTACCGGGGAAAGACAATACTCTAGCAGACATATTAAGCAGAACCACTTCGGATGCCCACGAATGGAAGCTGCACCGGCACATCTTCAAGACCATCTCAAAGAAATGGGAATGCCACAGATAGACCTATTCGCATCACCTCTCAATCACCAGCTCAAAAATTCTGCACAAGGACATTCCACCCACTAGCATGGAAAGTGGACTCACTCTCCTTCAACTGGAAAGGCCTAACAGCATATGCATTCCCACCTCTTCCTTTGATACACAAGGTACTACTAAAATCAAGGAAGAACGCCCAAGGATAATCCTGATAGCTCCAAACTGGCCAAGACAACACTGGTACCCACTACTGAAGAGCATGTCTCGAACAATATGTGGCCAATACCCTGATGCCTTTGATGTTAACTCAGAACAACTACAGCATCATACATCCAAACCTAAAACGCTGCAACTGACTGCATGGAACATCACATAGCAGCAGCTAATCCAGAACTTTCCCAAAGAGTTAAAGACATTGTTCTTGAAGCACGCAGACCTTCAACAAGAAGGAACTATGCTGGAAAATGGAAAAGGTTTGTCATTTGGAGTACGGAAAGAGGAAAAGATGTGTCAAACATAGATATGCCTAACATTCTGGAGTATCTGGCCGAACTTCTTCATTCAGGCCTGTCCTACTCCTCCATCAAGATACATGCATCAGCTATTTCAGCAGAATACAGCTTTGATCCACCTGTTTTTTCGCACCCTTTGCTCAGGCAGTTCCTCAGAGGAATCAAGAATGTAAAACCTCCAAGGAAACCACCATTACCAGCTTGGGATTTAAACTTTGTGCTAGAAAAGTTGACACTATCACCCTTTGAACCAGCAGCAACAGCAGACCTACAACACCTGTCATGGAAAACTGCTTTCCTACTGGCAATTACTTCAGCAAGGAGGGTTTCAGAACTACAGGCCTTAATGGCAGTGCAACCCTTCCTAATCTTCCACCAAGATAGTGTCCATGAGGACTAATCCTACATTTATGCCCAAGGTGGTATCCAGAGTATCTTTAAACCAGGCAATCCACCTACCTACCTTCTTTCCCAACCCACAAAACAGAGGGGAAAGAATACTGCATACCTTGGATGTACATAGACAGCTACGCTACTACTTGGACAGGACAAAAAATAGCAGAAAGACTGACCAACTTTTGTAGCCTATGCAACAGGAAGGGAAGGAAAAGCTATTTCCAAACAGACAATCTCCAAATGGATAGGAAATTGCATACGATACTGTTACTCCTTCCATGGAAAACCAATTCCACAGAACATAAGACCTCATTCTACAAGGGCAACAGCCACTACCACAGCCTTCTTACGAGGAGTGGCAACCAAAGACATTATTGAGGCGGCTACTTGGACCTCCGTGCATACATTTGCCAAGGATTATAATTTGCCTCTATATTCCAGATCCCGAGCAGGGTTTGCCACTGCTGTACTGCAAGGGATCCTAAACACACCATAATCTACTTTTATCCTCCTCCCTAGTTGGCTATGGTATTCTACCCATTGTTATGACTGCAGATGCATCCATGAAGGACATAGTACAGTTTTGTACCTACCATAAATGTAGATGTCCTAACTGGATAGCATCTGCAGTCAGGATTACCCTCCCTCCTTCCCCTCTGTGGTACTCCTAGGGTGTTTACCCTCCTAATAGCTAGCTGTTGGGGAGTCTTTATGGTGTATTTGTTTGTATATATGTACATATATGCTTATTGTTGTGTTTACCTCTATCTATTTGGAAACATTGGCATCTATCCAAATTTTAGCCTGCAAGAGGGCTACTGGCATCTGGGGCAAGAAACACTGAGGAAAATGGCGCGGCTGATGCTTTTATACCAAGACCAACAGAGATGACGCCGGGTGGAGTGCGACATCAGCGAAGCCGGACCCGACTTTGAATCCGGCGACTGCAGGGCTGCCTGACGACAGGACAACCCACTTGTTATGACTGCAGATGCTATCCAGTTCGGACATCTACATTTATGGTAGGTACAAAACTGTACTTTTCTTTCCTTTATCTTCTACAGCCTATGTGGTGTATTTGCTTGTAGATGAAGGTAAAGTTTATATTGATGCATGTATATGTAGTTTTTATACTTGTATATTTGCTACCTTTTTTGGGGGCACCTGACATCTGGGGCAAGAAAAACTAAAGAAAATGGCGTCTGCTGCTTGTTTTATACCCCTGACGACCTGACGTCATGGAAGAGGAGACGGCAACCATTGCATGCCCAAGACTTAATTCTGGCCGATTGAGGGCAACCTGCCAGCAGATTACCCAAATGTAATGACTGCAACAGTGAATATACTCGGACATCTGCATTTATGGTAAGTGTACACAACTGTACTTTGTCTGTCATCAGCATTTGGATGACTTCAGGAAGAATGAATTTAAGGGTTCAGGGGCAAAGAATGTGAGGTTAAGAAACCCTGTCATTCAGAGGCCTGTGACACTGGTACAGGAAAAGGTTTGCCTGAGGCTCCTCCTAGCCTTTGTCGATCCTTTATTGCATTCCTAGTTAGCCTAACCATTCTAGGGGCAAATTAATGCAAAATGTACTTGTGAGAATCTAGGGGAGGTTGTGATACACTCAGGGCAGCCCATCATTCCCATGCAACCGCCAGGTGGCGTTAATCCTTTTAAATTCTGACTGCTGTATGTCAGTTGTCTGATATCCTTACAGCATTTGTTGGTTGTAGTCAGGAAAGGCTGTTAAAAAGTTTTCATAGCCTAGTATGAACCTATGAACCTATCTGCCCTAGGGCATTTATAAGCCTAGCCAGAGTGTGTGTGGCTTTCACCACCCCTTAGGATGAGAATACTATACCCATTAGTTTGCTGTGCCTCTGTCCAGCAGTGATACAGAGATGATTCCCGGGGTAAACCTACGATCTCCCATCCACTCGTCAAGATTTCTCTTGAACTGAGTCAGTGAGGGGCTCTTCCTCACATGGACTGGGATTCTGTTCCATAGTGTAGGGAGTCTCTGGGTGATGAATCTGTCCCTCCAGCACGTCCTATTTATATCCGTGTTGAGGTTTAATTCTCTTTCTCTCGTGGCTCTGGTGGATTTGGATTTTTTGAGGTGGAGCATGTCCATTAATTCCGGGTTGGACATGGCCTTGTATGTCAGGCACAGATCACCTCTGAGCAGACGGTATGCGACTGAATAGAGCTGGAGTTTCTTCAGTCGGGCATGGGATGACATATGTTTGAGCCCCTTTATCCTTTTGGTGAGGAACTTTTGGGGTCTTTCAAACTGCTGCAGGTGTCGGGTAAGGTACATTCCAAATGGGGCATTGTACTCAATCATTGGTCTGATAAGTGAAGAGTACAGGGGTACAATGACCTCTCCTGATCTGGATGTGAATCCCTTCATGATCAGGTGGGCAATGTAGAAGGTCTTCCTAACCACTTTGGCAATGTGAGTGTCAAAAGAGAGGTTACTGTCAACTTGGGTCCCCAGGTCCCTGATAACTTCTTCCGTGTTTAATGGATTACCACCTATGTGGTAATTAGGGGTTACCTTGTTTTTCCCAAAGGGTATGACTATACATTTTTTGGCATTTAGCTTAAGGCCGTGGCTCTGGCACCAGTTATCCATTTCTATGAGACCTTTCTGGAGGATGTCTGTGTCTGATGGGAGTGTCAATTATGGTGCCCAGTTTGCAGTCATCTGCAAATTTTGTCAGCCACAATCCCCCTATGTTTGCCTGCACTTCAGAAAAATAAATGCCGAACAAGAGGGGGCCCAGGACTGAGCCCTGTGGGACACCGCTCGTGACCGACTTAGAGTCTGACATGGCACCAGCAACTCTAACCCTCTGTGTTCTGTCCTTGAGCCAGTTTGCAACCCATCTTGTGACATATGGGTTTACATCTAAGCTGGTGAGCTTTTCTATGATGCCCGAGTGGGGTATTGTGTCGAATGCTTTTGCTAGGTCAAGGTAGGCTGTGTGAACTGCCTTACCCTCATCAATGGCCTTAGTGACTGTTTCAAAAGTCGACCAAGTTCAAGAGGCAGGATCTGCCCTTGACAAAGCCAAATTGGGTAGGATCCAGTGTCTGTAGGTCCCCAATGTCTTTATTTATGAGTTCCATTATGATCCTCTCCATAGCTTTGCAGACAAGGCTCGTCAAGCTTATGGGGCGGTAATTTCCAGGGTCCGTAGAAGCACCGCCTTTGTGGAGTGGGACCACAGTTGCCGTACGCCATTCTTTGGGCACGTGATCCTGTAGTAAGGCTAAGATTAAACAGCAGCCTTATGTGTGGGTTTAGTTCCTCATTGAGTTTGTGTAACACACAGCCGGGGACACCGTCCGGTCCCATTGATGCTGTGTTTTTTGCTTTAGAGAGAGCAGCTCTCACCTGGGCATCTGAGATGTTTGGGAGGCTAGACTCTGGTGGGATAGATATTTCTCCTTTGGGGAGGGAGGGAGAATTTGCACTGAACCTGTCTGCCAGTATGTTGGCAATGTCTGTGGGTTCAGTGATTTTTTTATCATTTTGGACTAATTCTGAGCATATCTGGGAGTTTCCACCCAGGTTTCTAACATAGCTAAAGAAGGCTTTATGATTGTCTTTTTTGTCATTAGCGATTTTTCTCTCAAAGTTGGCCTTGGATGATTTTATGAGTGATCGTAGTTTTTTGCTAGTATTGATCAGAGATGCCTTCCCATTTAGGGATTTTGCTCTGTCATGTAGTAGCTTTCTCCTCTTGTTGTAGAGTTTGTTTATGGCTGGAGTCCACCAGACCGCGCGCCTGCCTTTGGTGGAAAAGGTCTTGATTTTATTAGGGATTGCTTGATCCATACATTCCTGGAGGTGCTCAGAGAAGGCATTTGTAAGGGTTTCAGCAGCGTGGGTTGTGGTTTCCACTGTCTCGGGGGCCTTGAAGGATACCACTCCAGTCTTAAGAAGTCTGAAGTTTGCTTTTGAGAAGTTCTTCACTGTGGGCTTTTTGCTGGGGGTGGGGCGGATGTGGATCTCCACTGAGATTATTTTATAGTCTGATCTCACCAATCAGGCATATACTTCCGTGTGGAGCATTTTGTCCCCATGTTTGTGATGATCAGGTCTAGTATATTTTCTCCTCTTGTGGGAATGGTGAGTAGTTGTTCCATAGCATTTGAGTTTATGAACTCAAGGAACCTTTGGGCTAGGGTGTTGAGGCTTGAGTAATGTTCCCAGTCTATGTTTGGGTAGTTGAAGTCACCCAATATGATGGTGTTTGGAGAGACATTTATACTCTTCAGTGTCTTCAGGAAGGCTGTGTGGGTTTCCTGAGTTTGAGAAGGTGGTCTGTAGCATGTTACAAACTGTAGGGCAGTTTTACCTATGGTTAATTGCACCTGGATGGTCTCCGATGCTTCGTGCGTTGCCACTAACCTGGAGGTGTGGGTATCCTTTATGAATATGGATACTCCCCTCCTTTGTAGTTCGTCCGGATTTTGGGGCCGGAACGCATGATATGAGGTATAACCTGATAGTGCTGGGGTGCTCTCAGGAGCCTTGAACCAGGTTTCAGTCACAGCACAAACATCAATGTTCTCCATACTGAGGAGGGCTTCGAGGCGTGCATCTTGAGGTTTAGACTTCTGGCATTGAGCAGTATTACCCTTAGTTTTTCTCCATTTTTGTTTTCTAGGGTGGTAGGTTTATCATTTGAGCCTTGCCTAAAAAGGCACTATGGGGTGGCAAGAGCCTTTGCCAATATCCGGAAGCCCAGGGTGACAGGTGCAAGCCGCCCTTCAAGCAGCGTGGCTTGTCAAGCATGTCATCCCAGGCAGACAGACATTGGATCCCCTTAGAATGACACCAGTAATTAAGCCAATTATTAAAGCTGATCATTTTGTCTCTGTATTGTGGCATCATTCTTGGTGAGGGTAGGATACTGCTCAGGGTCAGGGTCATACTGGCCTGGGCTACATAATCTGAGAGCTCCTCAATGTCTCTTTTCATGTAGTCCAGGGAGGTACGTCTCAGGTCATTCACACCGGCATGGACAATGACTGAGTCATACTTGTACTTGTACTTGTACAAGCCCAGACTTGTTCAGACTTTGCATTCTGTTGGCATGATGTGCCCAAAGCTTGTCCATTTGTTTGTACATTTGCTTGGGGCCTTTTCTTACTGGAAATGTTCTGAAAATTATGGTTGTATTAGGATGGTGTGTTATCCCTAAGCCTGCTCAGTCCTCCAGTTTGGAGTTAGCCCACCACTTCAGATGAGAAAGTAGTTTCCGTTGTCCGACAGAAAAGAAATGGACTTTGATAAGGGTGCATGTAGCATACTGCTAGCAGATATATTCTCTGCCTAAGGAGATGATGTTTGGTTATGCACTGCATTTAATGGTAAAGTGTTTTTAATGTGGATTCAAAGAAGTGTGGAAGTTCAGAAGAACCCAGGCCGTTGGGTGTTTATAGATTTAATAAATATTCCAAGGCTATAAAGTCTTACAAGAATTCTCGCCTTCCCATTCCCATCCCTCATGCTGCACTTCCTTTCTCCAGGAGGGCCATAACTTTGTAAAGTTTTGGTAATCTTGCAGTCATCTAGGTTTTATTTAAAAGGATGATAAAGGGTTGTAATGCAGTGGAAATTTTATTCCAGAATTTTGTGAGATGCTGGGTTATAAACCTGAAAATCCTCTGCTTTCTAGCATCTCTCTCCACCTGGTCAGTAATGAGATTACTTCCCACCTTGTTTCCTTCTTCCTGTCTGTATTCCTCCCTCTTCAGTGACTGGCGGATTGACAGCTGGTTCCACCTGATTTATTACAGATAGGTGAATAGATTGCTAGTATTGTTACAAACTAAAATCCATGGCCCACTTGCCTTTCATGGCCATACTTCTTGTCCCGCTGTAACAGCCATCCTTTTCATGGATGTCCTCCTGCACAATTGCATATGTTTTTTGGAAAAAGTGTTAAACACTTAGTTACAAATTTCCAGTTTCAAAACTTGGACAGTAGGCTCATTTAGTGCAACAGTCCAGGGCTGCTACCCCCGTGCCTTAACACCCTAAACATTTCAGCCAGAGTTCGTACAGAAGAGAGAGAGAGACATGGCATATTCTGCAGCAACTCCCTGTGGTCTAAGCAGTGGTGTTTTTTCATTACTGGCTCAGATGTCTGAAGTAGGGCATCTTCTTTAACAGCACTGCATGCTACTTATTCAGGAGTAGGAAATAGTATTACATCCACATGTCTTCATGTCTTAACTGCATTCATCCTTTTTGTGTGGCACCCCTCAAGGACAGCTTGCAGAAAGCCAGAAGGTCTGATTAACAAAGTGGTTCTGTGTGTGGTGCCCATGAGTAGGCATTAACCCAGTGACATACACAGACTTACTGGTTTTTTTTTTTTTTTTTTCCATTAGCAGGGTGGATCTTCTTTTTTTAAGAAAGTGATTTTCTAGGGACTGTGTTATTGATCTTGTATGATAAAACAGTTTTAAGAGGAGTACAGTTAGTCATCGGCAAAACCAGTGCTTTCACTTACCCCTTGGACATGATTTTTTTTATTTTTTTTTAATTCAAAAACACTCTTGCACCTAGTAAACCTTTATCTCTGCTCCCTTCATCTCCTTTCCTTGAAGTACTTTGATCGCTGTGATCTCAGCAAGAAAAATGCTGAAGTTTAATCTGTTATCTTGAAGGAACTTCCCACAGTCTTTCGCAGAAATAGGTTAAGGTCTCATCCAGTCCCACTTATTTTTTTCTTCTCTCTTTTTATGGCAGATGTAGGCCTCAATCAAGTTCAGCCATCCAGTTATCTGCACCCTCCCCCAAATTCTCAGAACAGCAGAAAAGGGTCCTGCATCTTTGGAATATCCATTATTGCTGAAAGACTATTCTAGAAACCGGGATATCTGAGAGCCTGACCAAGTCTATGACTCTCTGACGCTAGGCAAAGTCATTAAATCTGTTTTGAGTGAGATAATTTCGGACTACTTGAATAATTGTTGATTTGTTACAAGAAAAACAAATTAGTACGAGTTAGGTCAAACAGTACTGGGGCAGGGACCATCTTAAGACTTTCAACTGGTGGTATTTGTAAGGTAGGCCCTTGTAATCTTTGTCCTAGCTTGGACGTCACTGTGTGCTGTCCTTCAGTGGATACTTTAGTCATCTCCCAGAGAAGTTCTGTTCACTGCTTTAGTCCTGCCTTCATGGATTAAAAAAAAAATTACTGCATTGAATTGTATGATGAATACAGTTGCATTTGTTTGAGCATCTTGTCTTATGGTCATATGTCGTCTTAGTTGTACCGCCATCTAGGAACCATGCTGCTGTGGTGTTTTCGTTTTGCACTCCATCTCTAGTAATTGTTTTTTGAGGTGGACTGATCAGTAGGTGAAGTGCCTTCAGGGCTTTGTAGACTTGCGTGTACCTGCTAGTTAGGAAGCACTTTTGAAAGCTTGCATTTCTTGAGTACGTAATAGCACTGCAGTAGTAGTGTGTACTGTTTTAAATTTGCTGTTACAACCTGTTGGCACATCTGCGCTTTTTTGCTAACTACAAGCATTAATACTGCTCAGTCTTGGATATGCAGCAGATCTGCAGGACAGCTGTGACAGTTTACCACTTTTTTTTTTTTTTAGAACTTAGTGTCGCACATCCTCTGTATTAGGCTAGCCTACTGGATACGCAGGTTGATGCGTCATGTGCATTTATTCTTTTGGTCTGTATATTCGGTTTAGGACATTTTGCATTTTTCATATTTTCATTTTTATGAATAGTGCTGTAGTATTAGTCTTTCCGTGCTCGTGCGGTGTTTTATATTGCTGATTTACATGAGCAGGCATCTGAACATCTTATACCTAGTTGACTTTGAATCCATGTATTAAGTTGAGGGACGGTTTTCTTTCTGCGTAAAGAAATGAGTAGTATAAATTTGTGAGTACACTATACATTCCTCATTCTGGAAAAGATTTCATGTTTCCACCTTCTAAACAAGTGTGATGTTTGTTATTCTTCATGTTTCCACCTTCTAAAGAAGTGTGATGTTTGTTATTCTTCCTAACTTTTATTTCCTGTTTGTGATTTAGTATACTTCTCGCAGTGCTAGGTATTTGAAAAGACACCATTTTGACAGTGTATTTACTGTCCCTTTTTCCTTGTGGCAGTGGTATGTAAAATGTTACAGTAGTGTTAAATAGTTGGAATTGATTTTTATAGTTTTACTGAGATCAGAAAATAATTGCATGGGAAGTCCCTGTGAAGATCAGAAGTGGCGTAGATAACTTACTTTTTAAAGGCATCCTCTATATCATTATCTGGAATTCCGCATTGCGAGCCACAGCAGTTGAAGTGGTTACTGTTTAGAAGGTTGGCTCCACCTAACATCTAACTCATGAATGTGGTGCTTAAATTCTGAGTTTCAAGCTAGAATTCAGGGCCAGCTTTCCTTTCACGGGTTTGGCCAGTCCATCAGCACATGCATCCTTATTTGTGAATGTCTTTCAACACATAGTTGGATATTTCTTGGAAAAAAGTGCAGCAGACCATTTGATCTGGGTTCTGAAACTCCATACCTGGCCAGTGAACTCATTCAGTATACCCAGACAAGAACCCAAGAACACCACCTGTATTACTTTCTACCCTTAACACTTCTGCCAAGGTTATTGAAGAAGATAGACAAGCAGCCTCTGTGAATTTGACCACATGATCTCTACAGCCATGATCTTCTTACTAAGCCAGATGGTTAAAGAGGGAATCTTCTCCAACAGCATTGACTGAAGGAGATTTTCACCTTCATCTCAGGACCCTAAAGCTCTGCACAGATCTTAGCCTGGCTTTCTCCATTTTCTTCAGAAAGCCAGAGGTTGCATCATCTGAAAATATCTATTTCTTGATTTAATTGGAAGAGGTTCTATGTGCGTCTTTTGTGAGGAGGCATAAATCCGTGCAAGTGCATGGAACAAGTCTTGGAGGGTTGTTTTTTTCCTGTATTTCTGTTGTAAAAGAATGCCTTTCCAGGAACCTGTAGCAGTTGCCCAGGTGTTTTAGAAAAGCAATTTTTAAAGAAACTAGTGGTGTCACCTACCCACCCTGATAACTTAGAAATACTGAAATGAGCCAGACCTCCAAGCACCCAACGTTCTTCTCAAACTTCAAAGTGTTCAAAATGTTCAAAATTGACCGTACCAGCAGCAACAAATAAATAGACAGCAAATAATCCAAATGTGTTTAATTGAAGCGCTTTTCTTTTGCATAAGTATGCAAACTTCCTCAGAATTAACTCATAGTACCATAAAATCAGGTTTTATACAAAGAACTTAATTGTTCAGTACTCACTGCCAGCATTTCAACAACATGGCTACAGCAACTATTGAGTCTAACAAGGAGCAGCCTCCGGTGAGTTTTAACAACAGTAATGTCCCTAATTTTTTGGACTGGATTAATGTTAATCCTACTTTCTCTAATGAAACATCTGTTACTGCAGCTCAGGGTAATTACGCTGAACCTGACATTTCAACTAATTTAAAACTATTGGACAGTATTTTACTCAAAATAAAAAAGCTGAAACTTGAAATAGCGTACTTTAATGAATGTCTAGCAAGGAAAATTGTGCCAAAGGGTTTGAGGCACTTCCAGTATCCAACTGGCTTACTTGTAAACTCAGTGTTTCATCAGGAATTACTTTGTATGTTTGACAGGCATGGTTTTGAATTGTTAAATTTGATGATCAAACATTATGCATTGCAAATTGAAGAGCTTAATGGTGAAGCTACTTTACTTGATAATACTATTAGATCTGATTTAATGTTTGAGAGTTATAGATTTGATTATATGAAATTGTTTAAAAATATTGATGAACATCTTGTGAAATTAAAAACTATTAAATTCAAGAAATTGGACAGGGATTTTAAGGCTTACAGGGAAGGGGTTGCGTACCCAAAACCCCCTGTAGGTCAGGTATGGAGAGGGAACGCTGTATCCAATATTAACAGTTCTATATCTAACCAACCTAATGATGGCAATGTTTCTGTTGGTATTTCTTGTTCCAACATTAATTTAGGTGATAATCAGAATGAAGTGCAAGGTTGTGATGAGAATGGCCCCCCTTTTGAACTGCGTAGGAGTGAAAGACTCCAGAATAGGAACAACAGTAATTATAACAATAATCCTCAGGACAGTTTTTTAGGTGCGAGACCCAAAGCCCAACGTCAGTGGCAGAATCGAACCAATCAAAGGAGGAACAACCGTTAGTACTTCCTGTTCAGATTTGTGACTACGACATTGTACCTTCTGACAGTGTCCCTGACTTAGTGTTTTCAACAACATCGGACGGAGCTGACTCGAGTTTTGCGAATCTACATCATGAGCCCATCATTAGTACTAATTCATTAGGTGATTTCAACGTGTACAATTTTTCTAACATTGATGTTTCCATGGATATGGCAGACATAATGGCTAAAGGTCTTACATATGTTCCCCACCACCAAATGGACTATGTCAAGGCGATCATTGACATTAAAATTTTTACTAGAAAATTGAACTTCAAGTTAATGATGGGAGGGGGAGCTTACTTGGACTGCAACAATCAGTTTCACATTTCTAGTACATTCAATCCCCCACTCCACCCCCTCTTGTCTACATTCGAACAGATGTGTGAATTGGATATTAGAAACCATATCAAGGTTTGTAAAAACATTATTCCACGTAACAACTTGGAAGAAATTGAGAGTATTCGGACTCTCCGTATGAAGAATTTACGTATCTGTAAACCAGACAAAGGTGGAGGGGTGATTATTTTTGAAAACAATGATTATTTTGACCGCATGACGTTGTTACTTGATACTCCATCTTATGCATTGAGTTCTAGGAATGAGATTAACAAGGCCTACAGGATAATTAAGGACCACATTGATGAGATGTATTTAGAAGGTAGGATTAACCAAGACATGTTTAATTACATGACTACTTCATATCCTAGGATTCCGTATTTTTTCGGGATACCGAAAATACATAAAAATGTTACTAATCCACCTATGCGTCCACTGATTGATAGCCGTGGATCGCCAATCTACGCTTGTGCAAAGGTAGTGGACCGCATTTTGCAGAAATACATCCCATTAGAGACGCAGATTTGCAAAGACTCGTGGACTTTCCTTTCTAAGATTAATGAATTGAGGTATGATGACCATTATAGTTTCCTTACAGTAGATGTTAAGGATTTATATACCTGTATCCCTCAGGAAATAGCAATTGAGTGGGTTGGTGAAAGGTTAAGATCTAGAGGAGCTAGCAGTCAAGACACCTCACTAGTTTCTGAACTACTCGATTTAACTTTATCTAAAAACTTCTTCATGTTCATTGAAAACTACTATTTGCAGACAGTTGGAGTTGGTATGGGTTCACCATATGGTGCCAGTGTGGCCAATTTAGTTATGGCCCACTGGGAACATCAAGTCATTTTCAGCCATCCTTCTTTCTCTGATCACTTGGTGTACTACACTCGATATCTTGACGACATTTTCATTTTATTTAATGGAAACGAAGCACAGGCAGTCTCCATTGATTTTCTGAACAGCAGCTCTACCGATTTTTTGGTATTTACTTCGACCTTCAGCAGTAATCAGATAGCTTATCTTGATATCTTGCTATCTAAGGATGTGAACGCTTCCTGCTTTACATCAAGGATACACAGGAAACCGACGCATTCTAATACTTTACTGCATTACACCAGTTGTCATCCTTTCACACGGAAACGTGCTGTAGTGAAAGGTCAGTTAGTTAGAGCTGCAAGAATTATCAGTAGGGATGAAGAATTTCACGAGGAATGTAGTACACTTAAAAGGATGTTCCTTAGCAGAGGTTACCCTACTTGTCTTGTTGAGGAACTCATTGGTGAGATTACAACGAAAAGGAGCCATAATACCTATGTACCATTATTACAAGTGAGGGTAAGACATAAGGCAACGCCACCGACCATCCTTTTGGATGGTCAGAATGGGGATGTAAATAGGGTAGATGTGGTGGATCTTCCTAGGTTCATCACTACGTTTGCAGTGGATAGTGCCATTTTGTGGTCCATTGTTAAGAAAAACTGGCGTCTTTTTAAAATAGATTCAGCAGTAACATTGAAATTGGGATCCATCCCTTTAGTGGCATATAAAAAAGGTAGGAACCTTAAATCTTGGTTCGAGATGAAATCATTTCCAATTAGAAGAAGTCCAGGGATGTTTAAATGCCATAATTGTAATTACTGCAAATTCATTATAGAATCCAATAGGTTTACAGTTAGTAAGCATGTATTTAAACTCAAGCATAGACTAACTTGTAATTCGAAGATGGTGGTATATTTAGCGCAATGTCAGAATTGTCATGCTCATTTTGTGGGGAAAACTGAACGAAAGTTCAGAGAACGAATTTATGAACATCAATATGCCATTAGGAAATCAAAGACCACCAATGCACTTGCCAAACATATTTTAGATTATCCCACTCACCAATTTAAATTTATTGGGATTGACCAAGTACTTAATGATATTAGAGGGGGCCCTGCTGCGTTAAAACTGTTAGCTCTTGAACTTCAGTGGCAAATCAGGTTGGAATCTTATCATTCTCCTGGTTTAAATGAGGCATGCTCTATTGCTTGCCTTTTAAGTATTTTCAGTCTTAAAAGAGAGAATTTAGCCTTTAATAGTTGCTTATGCATATTGAAATGTGCATTTACAATGATTTTAGGTTCATATTATTATTATTATTTTTATGTTTTAATGTTTAAACTTGTGTATGAATTTATTGTTTTACTTGTTAATAATGTTTTTATTTTTAATACACACCATCCTAATTTCATGATCACTTGCATTATATAAGTTTCCTGTAAAATGTAGGATGTTTTTCATATATTGCAATATTTTTTACTTGTTGTATATTAGTATTTACTTCTCAGTATTTAACAGCAGGAATTTCCCTGTATGTTTTAAGGTTTTTGTACCTTTAAATTTTAAGTGATTACCTTTGTGGTAACTAATTTGTACTGAACAATTAAGTTCTTTGTATAAAACCTGATTTTATGGTACTATGAGTTAATTCTGAGGAAGTTTGCATACTTATGCAAACGAAAAGCGCTTCAATTAAACACATTTGGATTATTTGCTGTCTATTTATTTGTTGCTGCTGGTACGGTCAATTTTGAACATTTTGAACACTTTGAAGTTTGAGAAGAACGTTGGGTGCTTGGAGGTCTGGCTCATTTCAGTATTTCTTAGTTGTTTTTGTTCAAGTTTCTTGGTATGGCACCCTGATAACTTATTCATTGAAAGACTCACTTGCCCATTTTAAAAATAGAACTGCTTTACCTTTCAGTTTCATTTTTCGTGGTAGCTCAGTCAGGTTTTGAAGCTGCAAGTCCTTATCTTGAAACAACCTGTCCATGGCTTTCTGTGTTGGCAGGATAAGTTTTCATCCAGACCCTGCTTTATGCTTCTGCTCCCACACACTTTGAATACTTAGAACAGTGGAGAAGGGCTCCTATACTTCAGCATCCATTACAGCTTCTGGACTACTTATACCAGAAGCAAGACTTAATGATTGACCATGTCTTTGTCTCTTATATCACAATGTGGTTTGACCAGTTCAGCGAGACCTTTTCCAAGTGGTTGATTAGCCTTTGTATCTTGTTATTACTAGAGCAGCAAACCAGCATGAGTGCATGTGCTAATCAGGGCACACACTGCTAGGCCAGAAGACATCCCAAAGGTGGTTTCCAAGACTGTGAGTTGATAATAGTTGAGGAAGACACTAACTTCCATCTTTTTTTTTTTCTTTGCACTGCTAGGAAGTGCTGTGCTTGCCGTTCTCTACTACATGCTTATGCTTCCAGCCAGATAAAGTCCTTTCACTGCTTTAGTACTTTCCTGTGTATTAAAAAAGATTTACAGCAGTGATTTGTAAGAAGAGCATATCCATTTATGTGAGAAACTCCATCAGATCTTTCTTTTCATCTCACTTGTACCCCCACCCAGGATTTTTGGGATGTCTTGGTCAGTACTATTTTAGTGTTTCATAAAGAGCAGAATGTTTACAAGGCCAAGTGTCCTAATGCTTCACAGACTGCGTGTTGTACCTCCTAGTTAGGAACCACTTATGAAAACTCTGGATTTTAGACTGGAAGTACAGATGTCTGCTTTTGATGTGTTCGGTGGGTAAGGAGTAGTAGTTTAGCAGTTATATACAGTAGCATCAACTGTTATGAGCTGCTCACACATGTAATTACAAGGCAAAATACTGTTTTATTTCTTGGTATGCAGTAGCTGTATTGGAAAAATTGTGACTTTCACTTTTACTGGATTTTACACATTGTAGATGCACATGTTGTTGTACTGTTTTTTTTTCTCCTTGGGACTATTCTGCAGTTTAAAAGACTAACAAATTTGTAATGTGCATCCACTTTTATTTCACTATTAATTTTGAGCAGTGGTGTGATAATGATAGAATCTTTGGGTCCTTGCTAAGAGTTTGTCTATCTTGTTCATTTAGTTAAGCAGACTTTTCTGTGTCTTTACCTAGATTTGTATGAATCCATAAAGTAACACGTGAAGGACATTTTTTGTGTCAAGAAATTGCAACATAGTTTACAACTGGGGTGAAGCATGTATATACTACAAAGCTACTTACCAACTTCTAAGAAATATGGTTATGGTTGGTATATTACCCAAACATTATGATTTGCTGTTTCACTGAGGGTCACCAAAAAAAGACCTCACAACTCTGATAATGTATATTTATCATAGAAGTACATTTTTGAGAAGACTCCACTGCAGCAGTATAGTTAATCAGTTATTGTAATAATTTTTTGGGCATTGTTTTTTAAATTTTACATTGAGGTCTGTAGATTATGGTATGGGTAGTCTGTCAGTATCAGTACGGGCTCAAAGAAGTTGAGTTTCGAATGCCATCACCGGTATACAAGTGTATTGTCTAGTCAAGGACTAGTGAGAGAGTGCAAGTCTTCATGATGGCAGACTGAGTTCTAATACATTTTTAGGGTGAGATGAAACTGGTTAAGTGGGAGGTGCAACACTGTGTTAAATCAGAACATTTGGTTTGTCTTCTTGGTACTGTTACAGTAAATAAATTTACCTGGAATTGTACCTTTTGACTGCAACTTACAGGTGAGTGTTTTGCAGAAAAGCATTTGTTTTAATAGGTTTCTTGAGTTTCCATCTCTGACATTCTCTGTCCTGAGCTTGAAGTAGTAGATGTCTCAGTTTAGACTGAAGAGTTCATCTTTGCAGGTATGAATTTGTTGATTTATAATGCACTCTTGAATAATGTCTAGATGTTCTTCGTGTTTCACTGTTGCAGTCATCACATTTGGGTTATCTGCCTGCAGGTAGCCCTCAGCCGGCCTGAATACCAAAGTATTTGAATTTCTGCTTCCGATGCTGTCGCTTTTTCCATGACGTCCGCTCATCATGGGTATAAAACATGCAGCCAACGCCATTGCATCAGTCTTTCTTGCCGTGTGGTGCCCGAAGCAGAAGCATTTTGCAAGTGCCAGTCGGCCATCTCCTGAAATTTTCATTTTCAAGTTTCAGACCCGAAGTCTTCAAAAAAGATAAGTACCCCGTTTGAGATCCTTTTTTCTTGCTTTATCTGATGTCAGAAAAAGTTAACAATTGTCTTGCCTGTGGAAAGCAAATGCCTCATAGAGACTTTCATTCTTACTGCATCACCTGTTTAGGCCCAGACCACGACGTCCTGCGCTGTCAGTTTTGTGCCTTGTTCAACACCCGAACTGTTCGTCGTCAGGCTATTTTTGTAGCCAAATACTTTTGTTCTCTATCTCCTTACTCCGAAATGGCTTCGTTACGCCATCCTACTACCAATCTTCAGAAAAAACGTAAGGATAAAGACAGAGACAGAACGCATAGGTCCAAAACCGCCGCCGAAGCTTCTGTTAAGCTAGTCGCCAGTCTGCCGGTACTCGGTGAGGCGCTTTCACAGCCCCTGATACCCGATACTACAGATTCACAGGCTTCGACTGAGACCTATTTGGAGTCAGGTATGCCGTGATATGTTTCTTCGACTATGGAACCTAATGGGTCTGGAGCTGCTGTGCAGGCACTAGCTTCTGAGGGTGTATTCAGGCCTACAGACTTCATATTAAACTGACCGCACCGTTTCCAACTAGAAGTACCGAATTCCTCAGGCCTAAAACTCGCACTACGCATAGAAAACAGACCAAACCGCAGACTCGGGCCCTCATGCCTCAAAAACAAATGCTCAGAATGGCTGAAGACCTTATTACCTTAATTAGGGGAAGCCGGCTTTCCCCCTCTAAGAGACCTAGAACCGATTTTTCTTTCTGATTATTCTGACCAGGAATCTGATATCTCTGCTCCTTCTGATTACCAGGATTTGCCCTTATCTACTTGAGGATTCTGATGCAGAGGATTCCATTCCCTCTTCTTCCCCTCCAGAAATTTTTCTTTTAGTGAAACCTTGCATACCCTTAGGGAGCATTTCTGCTGGGAAAGCCAGGACTGTTCGGAGTCCAGAAAGAGACTTATGGATTTCTTACTCCTGCCTCAACAAAGGCCTCTAGCTATTCCCCCTGTTCTGGCTGTTGTAGATGATGTTTTCTTGGAATCTAGCCTTACCCCAGACACTTTACCTCCAGCTCCCAGGAAATCTGACCGGTACTACAGAGTACCTGAATCTCAAGTTCCTCTTCAAGAATCCTACTGCGGATCCAGAGACCATTTCCCAAGGACCAAAAGGCATTAAGGCTACTGCTGCCAAAAATCCTACCCCTTCTGATAGAGATTCTAGAGCCTTAGATGTGTTTAAAGTATACACTTCTGCTACTTTGGCCATTATGGCTTTAAATTGCCAGTTTCATATGTTAAAGTATCAACAGCATATTATGGGACTACTAAAACAGAAAATGATGTTTCCTAATTGTGCTGAACAGAAAGACTTGCAAGATTTACATTCTGCAGAACAAGCTGGTAAACATACTTTGCGATGTGGTTTTGATGCTTTATAAGCTTCTTGCAGGGCTGCTGTCACTGGGTCTCTACTTAGAAGGCATGCTTGGCTTAAGGAACAAAACTTGCCAGATGATGTTAAAGCTAAATTACTGGATGCACCCTTAAACCAAGACAGTTTTTCTGGCAATAAAGCAGAAGTCGTCCTCAAAAGGATGGAGGAAAAAAGCTAAATCTATGCAAACCATTAAAGATTTCCTACAAGTACAGCCTCCCAGATTCAGTATGCATTGGCCTTCAAAGAACTGGTTCTTTCCAGTCCCTTCCTGGCCTTCTCATTCCAAACCCAGGAACAGCAGACCAAGATTTACGTCTCAGGCTACGTACAGATCTAAGCAGTGGGGGCCTCCCAGTTCCAAAGCAGGGAGTAGTAAGCCACCCCTCTATAGAAAAATGGCACAATGACTTAATCTTAACCTTTCCAAGCCCTGCTCAACTACTTGCTCCCTTAGGAGGAAAGCTCGCCTTGCATGCAAAAAAACTGGGAATTCATTACCCAGGGCAAATAGGTTTTGAACATTAGCTTCCCAAGGATACAGATTCCACTTCCACACCCTACCAACCCCAAATGGTTGGCCAGACCTTCCCCCAAATCAGTGGGTGGAGGCCCAACAGCAGGTTCTCTCTTCTCAGTATCATGGCTATTAAGCCTGTCCCAGCAGAACAAAGGGGTCAAGGTTTTAATTCAAGATTTTTTCAGGTACCCAGAAAAGAAAACTCTTGATGTCCTACCCTTGACCTCTCTATTCTCAACACCTTTCTGGTGGTTCTAAAATTCAAGATGTTAAGCTTCAACAGCTTCTTCCTATGCTAGCCAAGGATGCCTGGCTGGCACTCCTAGACTTAAAGGAAGCTTACCTGCAAATCCCAGTAAGAGAATGCTGCAGACAATACCTACGTTTCAGGGTGGGCTGTGTACACTTTCTGTTGTCTGCACTTTCCTTTGGCTTATCTACTGCGCCCAGGGTGTTCACAAAGTGTCTAGCTCCAGCCATTGCATTTTACAGGCAGAGAAATATTCAGATTTACCCATACTTGGACGATTGTCTGATTCAGGCAGAAAGCCAGGGCTTGTTATTACAACACCTGACATTTGTAAAGAAACTTCTACCTCACTGGGGTACACCATCACCAGAAAGAAATCTCACCTAGCACCCTGCCAACAGATTGTATTCCTGGGAGCAAGCTTGAACACAACTTCCCAGATGGCATTCTTCACTCTGGAGAAACAAGTTTGATAACCTATTTCAAACTATTGACGCCAAAAACCCAGCTATCTGCAAGGAAAATAATGCAAGCTGTGGGGTTCATGGCCTCTTGCATTCTGCTAATTCCATATGCAATACTGCATATGAGGAAACTCCAGTGGTATCTAAAAAGTCTATGGTGTCAACATTCTCAGGACCTGGAAACAATGATTCCTGTCATTCCTTGTCAAGGACGGAGTTTTTTTGGTGGGCAGAGGCCTGCTACCACAACAAAGGACCCCCTTTCACTCTACCCCCTGCTGCCAAAACTCTAACAGACTCATCAGACTATGCATGGCGGATTCATATGGCAGGGCAGTGCATTTAGGGCAAATGGAACCCGAAACAGATGCACCTCCATATGAATCAAAAAGAAATGTTAGCTGTACAGAATGCTCTGACAGCCTTCAAAGACCGCATTCTTCCAAGACAACTATTGGTAAAGACAGACAACACAGTTATGTGGTACATAAACAAGCAGGGGGGAACCCACTCCTACCCTCTCTGCAGACTAGCAATGGCTCTGTGGAACACAGCCTTGAGCTACCAAGTACACCTACAAGCTCAATTCCTGCCAGGCAATCTAAATTCAATGGCAGACGACTTAAGCAGAAATCTCATGGAACCACACGAGTGGTAACAAGAGATTGAATATTTTAGGTTCTAGAGGAACAAATGGGGGACTCCAGAGGTAGACCTGTTTGCCTCCCCTCAGAACTACCAGTTGAACAAATTCTGCACCAGAACCGTCAATTAAGATTCATGCCTCTGCCATTTCAGCACATAATACTGAGCCACCCCTCTTCTCTCACCCCTTGCTATAATAATTCCTTAGAAAGGCCAAAAATTTAAGACCCCCCAGGAGAGCTCCCACTCCAGTCCAGTCTGGGACCTTAACTTTGTATTGGAAAAGCTCACCCCCCCCCCCCTTTGAGCCAGCTGCAACAGCAGGGTTGAAATTCCTTTCTTGGGAAACAGCCTTCCTTCTAGCCATAACTTCAGCAAGAAGAGTGTCTGAATTACAGGCCCTCATGGCAGTGGAATCCTTCATTATTATCATCCATGCGGACAGGGTTTCCCTCAGGGCTAATCCTTCCTTTATGCCCAAGGTGGTGTCTAGTGTGGCCCTAAACCAGTCCATTCATTTGCCAACATTTTCCCTAATCCACAAAACAAAGGGGAATGAATACTGCACTCTGGACGTGCACGGACATCTTAGATTCTGTTTGGACAGGACTAAGCCTTTCAGAAAATCTGACCAGCTGCTAGTTAGCTTTGCTGTAGGGTCAGAGGGGAAGGCCATTTCAAAGCAAATCATTTCCAAATGGATAGCCCATTGCATTCATTTCTTCTACAAGCAGCATGGAAAACGTACCCCACAGGGGATAACATCACATTCCACCAGGGCTGCATCTACCTCTACGACATTTTTCAGAGGGGATCCTACCAGGGACATCCTGGAAGCTGCTACCTGGAGCTCTGTACATACCTTCACCAAGCATTACCACCTGCCCATCTTTTCTAAATCTTGTGCTGGATTTGCCACATCAGTCTTGCAGGGCTTAATAGCTGGCCCTAATACTCTTTAACTACACCCTCCCTTCCTTAGCTTTGGGAATCGACCCAAATGTGATGACTGCAACAGTGAAACACGAAGAACATAGTACCGTTGTGTACACTTACAATAAATGTAGATGTTGGAGTGTATTCACTGTTGCAGTCCTGGTTACCCTCCCTCCAGCCCCCTGACGTCTCTTGGCTACCTTTCCTTCTTGTTTGGTATATATTTTTTTCATGTGTATTTGCTTTTTGATGGGGGTGTACCATACCATATAATTGCTTCCTGTTGTGGGGACAGCTGACATCTGGGGCAAGAAAAACTGATGTAATGGTGTCTGCCGCATGTTTTATTCCCCTGACGACCTGACGTCATGGAACAAGCGACTGCATCTGATGCAGAAATCCAAAGACTGTGGTATTCAGGCCGGCTGAGGGCTACCTGCAAGCAGATAACCCAAATGTGATGACTGCAACACTGAATACACTCCAACATCTACATTTATGGTAAGTGTACACAACTTTACTTGCTGTTTTGAGGGTCTATATTAGATGAGTGACTGTTCCGATGTTCGAATCATAGATGGTCGACATCATATGATCGAATGTCGGAAAGGTCGAAGGTGAAAGTCAATGGCTTTTCATGCACAGAATGGGAAATTTTCCCTTTCTGCAGTGAAGTGCGTTCTCGCAGTTAGTATATTTAAGTGTGGGGGGTGCCCCCCTGTTCAGCGCAGTAAGGTTTTTTTTTTTTTTTTTTTTTTTTATATAGTCAATGTTTCGAATTTCGCTCATGAGTTCACTCATGTGAGGTTTTAAGTTTTGAAAGTTCGACTATATAATATAGGCCCCTGTTTTGATTGTCATCTGCCTGATGTAATGATCAGATAATGTCATTTCCGTTCTTTTTGTCTGTGCAGTGAAGGTGGTGAGTGAAGTCTGGTTAAGTAGTTAGAAGAGTATGATGATAGAATTGCTTATGGTTTTAAATTAAGTTTTTGTTTTGGAATGGCTATTCCTTTATGATAGTTGCAGGCCTTTATTGTAACATTCACTGCTGCAGTAGTAGTCCCTCTGTAAGTTGTTTCGTTTTTCCCGGTTAGGGGTCGCCACAGCGGAACTCCGGTCTGCTAATGATTGGCAGTAGATTTTTTACGGGTGCCGAGGTGCCAGCTCGACACCCAACTGCACCCATTCTATGCATGTCTTTCGAATGCTACCCAACAGCTGTGGAGGACATGCAGACTCCACACAGAAGGCGCTCCAGCCAAGAATCTAATGGGAGAACCTCTTGCTGTGAGGCAACAACGCTACCGTTGCACCACAACAGCTTGTAGTCCTCCTGCAAGTGATTTGCCAAAAACTTTGCTGTCCAACTTCCAGCTGAGCGTTCAGAATGTTCTAATGAAGGCATAGTGGTCTGTCCTGGGTAGTGTAGCATTGATAAGGGACAGAAATAATGAATGTTAACTGAGCTCTTAAGCAGATATATAGGAAAGAGTGCTGCTGTTTCTTAATACTAAAAGGTGCACGTGGACTTTTGATCATGTATACTGAATGTTTGAATGATTAACTCCAGTTCTTGGTATAGTAATAATGATCATATCCCCCCTAGGTGTTCCTACCTCACCTCCCCCTGAAAGGCTTGTAAAATCATATAGGTTAATTCCGGGAATAACAAGTACGGAAGACTTTCCCCACCACGGAACTTGTTATAATAAGGTCAATATCCACTTACATGCTTTGCCACCTGTAAACTTAACAAACTGGGTCCAAAAAAGTACTGGTGAATGTCCCCATAACTCCCGCTTGTAATCTGTTTATGCTGATAAGCATTAAGTTGGAAGGGTTGGACTTTCCTGTAGCCTTCTTTCTTCCCCAATTAAGGTAAACACAACGTGCTTTCTACTGTTCAGCAGACGAGCGCAGTGTGCTTTGCACCTCCAAACAGTGCATTTCTCAATAAACTAAGTTAAACAAGCGTGCTGCATAAGGGAATTGGAAAACAGACTCTCTGCATTGTAACTTGAGAAGCAGGCAGGAAACTGTGTAGTTTTTAACAGTAAGGCCTAAGCACATAGTACTGGGCATATAAAAAGAAACAAAGTGTGCTTGTAACTCATTTAACAGTAGGGCTTAGGCGCAGAGTATTGGGCATATTAAAAGAAACATGCCTGCACATGCTGCCTCTAGGCATCTGCTTTACTGGTTTAGTTTCGCTCACTCTGCGCCTGTCCCTGCCCCCATATCCCACCCACCCCCAGTAGTACTATGTTTATAGGACCAAGAACAACTGTTTTCTTTTGATTATAAGTTTATAGTACCACTGGCACGTGCCCTTAATTAGCTAATCAACTATACGTGCTCGTAGAACCCAGCAAACTCCTAACACAATAATACATCCTCTATCCACCCCACTATCCATATTAACCCACCCATGGCTGTTCTATTCTCTCTAATCTTTTATCCACCACATACAGTCAATACAGACCCCTACCCTTGTAATCTACTATGACTACAGCTAAAACACTAATGCTGCTACCCTTAGTACCCCTGCTATTCATTCCTTATCACCTAAGCTCCTATGAATATGTACAGCATCTTGAAATCCAAAGCCCAAACTCTGACACCAACCCAGCATTTAATAAGTTTATCCACCACATAGCCACCCCCTGTCCCAATTCCTCACCCCCCCCAATTACCATCACCTGACTGAATACCGCTCCATTAGCTTAAAAAACAAAAGCTACGAAAAAATCATAAACAAATTTTTAAGACTCATAAGCAACTTAAAAATTAATCTTATGAAGGATGGAGACATCCACCCCTACCCTGGCCCATCCACAACAGTAGACCCAGGCACACCATCTAACAACCCAGTGTGTACTACCCAGATTGATAGACTTCCAAACTCATTTCTGGTCTGTCATCTCAACATCAGAAGCCTAAACAAGATATATAGCCTACATGGATGGACTCTTAGGTATTCACTCACCTGATATCCTCTGCCTCACAGAAAACTGGCTAAAACCAATAACCAAAGATAATGAAATAACCCCCCCACAGTACAACATCCTTAGACTGGACTGGATCTCCAGGAAAGGTGGCGGGGTAGCTGTACTTTACAAGTCTACCCTAACAATAACAATTGACACCCAGCAGCCACCCCAGTTTGGCAATGCAGAAATTCTCATCACCAAACTAATAATGAACAAAAATAAATGCTGATACATTGTCTGCATTTATATTCCACTCGGCAAGAATGGTAATACTCTAGAAAATATCTTACATTGGCTAGCTTCTAACTATACCCAGGAAACCATTGTCTTGGGAGACTTAAACATTGATTGGAACACCTGTTCCTCTGAAATTCCCTCCACCCTTTTAAACCTCCATGGGTTTACTGTGATCATTGCCATCCCCACCAGATTTAGCAAAAACAGAATCAAAGATAGTATCCTTGATTTGGGGGTGGCGATTAAGTATCCAAAGTACAAGTTCGGTACATTATCCAATGATTTAAGTGATCACTGCCTTACCTATATTAGGCTCAAAGCTGACATTCCCAACCAGCCCACCTACAAAACTATAAGAAATGTCAGGAACTTTAACCTTGACAACTTCCAAAAAGAACTCAAAGTATGTAATTGGAATGTCTTGAAACGACTCCCATTACAAGAAGCCATTGAGTACTTCAGTACCAGGCTTCTGGCTATCCTTAACCACCATGCTCCTACCCGTACCATCCATGTAAAAGCCACAGTTGCACCGTGCCTATCTAAAGAAACAAAAAACAAAATTAAACCAAGAAACGATGCCTGGGCCAGGTGGCATGTTACCAAAGCCCCTATGGACCAAGTAAGATACTGGCAGCTAAGGAACCAGACCAAGAAGTCTGTCATTCTAGACAAAAAAAAAATCACTACACCCTCCAACAAAAATATCAGCTAAAAATCTCAAATGTTCTGAGCTGGTATTGACCATCTTCTCCACCCCGGCCGTTCCACTCCTCCCCAATCAGCTGCCCTTGATAAATCACCTGTAGAAATTGCAAACAGGTTCAACTCCTTCTTTACTGAAACCCCAGTCTCTAGCTACCCATCTCACTCCATCGGACACAAACACCAGCTCTGGCACATCTAGTCCTGATCCACCCAGCACCCAACCCACCTTTACCTTTCAAACTGTACCTACCAACCTGATCCGGACCTTACTTAAAAAGCTAAAACCTACTACACTAGCTACAGACTACCTCCCAGCTGAATATCTTCAAAAAGCAGCTGATGCCATAGCACTTTAATTTCTATTCTGATCAACAGATCCACCCCAGAAGGATCTATCCCAGCAATATGGAAAATATCCCGTCGTACCTCTCCATAAAGGAGGAAGTTCACAAAATTATCTTACTTTAGACATATAGCCATTCTTTCACCACTAGCTAAAATCTTGGAAAGATGCATACACAAATTATGCACTTTCTTATTCAAAACTAAAAGCTTGCCGACTCTCAGCACAGCTTTAAGCCATTCCACAGTACCACCGCTGCTCTTCTATCTTTCCCTAATGTCCTCAATCTTCATTGTAACAACAACAAACTATCTTCAGCACTCTTCCCAGATCTCTCAAAAGCTTTCAATATGGTCAACAATCAGCTACTGCTCAATACCATACAAGTCATCAGTTTAGACCAACATGCAATACAGTGGTTTCACTCCTAGAACAAAACTGCAGCCACGAACCAAAACTGAATCACAAAAACACCTTCAATGGCTGAAGAAACATCAAACTGGCACGAAATAATAGTTCAAAGGTTTTAATTGCATGAATACCCACAGAAATACTGAATCAAGCGCTTTCACCTGACTAATACCAGGCTTTATCAAGATATCAAAAAGTTAAAACAACCACCCTTATATATCATTAGATACAGTCACATGATAGTTAATTGTAAATAATTACTCTCATTAAAAACTTCTTAAAAAGACATTGCATAGTAAATAAATAACTTGGTAAAAGTGCCATTAGTTACACATACCTTATAAAATGTTTAACTAAAAAGTGAATGTAACCACAAGTTGTTTTGAAATGTGTAAAAATAAAAATAAAAAATATCAACATTTTCATAATTTTGCTCTTCTCATCCTAAGAATACTTTTAATACTAACATTGTCATTAAGACCAGGAGGTTTTGAGGCATTTAACTTTAATTGCCAAAGCAATTCTCTATATTCGAGAAATGTTTCCCAATCACCCCCTCTTTGGTCTTGTAAAACTTGTTCCAAGACCAAAAACTTTAACTGCATATTAGAGCACTGGATGGAATGCTTATAAAAGGCATTAGTGTCTTTCTTTTTGGTTACCTCATATAGGTGTTCGTAGATTCTACGTCTTAGGGGTCTTTCACTCTTCCCTACATAAAAACTGTAACATTGTGTACAGACACCTAAATATACTACTCCTCTAGTTCCACAGTTAAAATAACCATTTGGATAATACCAAAATTTCTTGAAGGAATATGTAAACTACTTTCATTTAAAACAAAGGGACACTGACTGCAGGCTCCACATTTAAATGTACCCAACCTTAAAGTGGATGCCTGATTTCTAACACGATTTTTACCTACATATAAACCTTTTAAGTTTGTGTCCCTTCTTTTCACAAAACTAGGCTCTGGAGGTATCACGTTGCGCATGTCTTCAAGTGTCAACACTGGCCAGTATTTTACACAGTTGATTCTAAATATTCAGCATCCTTAGTGAATGTATAAATAAATGTACTGTTTAGCTCAAATTTGCCTTCCTGTACTGTTTTCTCAACTGTCTGCTGTCCAACACCCAATAATGGGTAATATTTAAATTCCCTATTGGTAATTACTTCTAAAGCCAGTTTATTGATCAAACTTGTTGGGTAACCTCTCTCTGTAAAACACTTTTTTAATGTGTCAACCTCTTTATGCCCGAATGAATTGTCCTTTTATTATTCCTTTTTTCTGATGGAAAGGATGGCCACTTTCAAAATGCAAGTAGGAGTTTGAGAAAGTGGCCTTCCTGTAGATTTCAGATTGAAAAGAATCATTAGCATAATCTTTGTGGAGCGTTACATCAAGGTAATTGAGCTTGTCATTGCTGACATTATATGTGAAAGAAAGAAAATGTGTAGACATGTTAATATAAGTCATAAATTCCTCAAATTTGTTTAAACTGCCATCCCACAAAATACAAATGTCGTCCAAAAAATGTTTATAATGGATAATGTATTTAGCCCAATTAGTTGTAAAAATAAATCTGTTCTCCCAATAATGTAAAACAATGTTTGCATATGCTGTGGCGCAAGGAGTACCCATTGCCACCCCCTTATTTTGTTTGAATATTTCTCCATTAAAGTAGATAAAATTGTTCTGAAGAACAATCTCCATAAATTCCACTAATAACATCACTGTATTAGCTCCCAAACCAGATTGTGTGGCCAATATCTCATTAAACCATTCTAGACCAGTGTGATATGGGATGCTCAGAAATAACTCCACAATATCAATGGTTACCATCAGACAAGTGGGTAAGTAGAGACCCCTTTCAATGCCTGTAAGAAATTCCCATGAGTCTCTACAAACATGCTCTAAGGAAGTTGCAAACTTTTTTTACACTTTGGTCAATAAAGTTTCCCAGTGGTTCTGTAATGCTACCAGAACCAGAAACTATTGGCGTAAACTTCAAAGGGTCTAACCCTTTGTGAACTTTAGGTATTCCAAATATTACTGGGATCTTGGGTTTGTCCACATATAAGTAGTTGTATAACTTTTCGTTAATTGCACCTTGCATTAAATGATCAAATAGCACAAACTTAATTTTGGAGTAAGATATATTTAGTTCTATTCTAGAAAATACCTCATATTGCTGGGAGTCCTGTAACATATTGTAAATGTAAGTTTCATAAACCCAATTGTACATTAACACTCCTTCACTCCTACCTAAACGATAGACAGCAGACTGTCTTATGGCAGAGCAAACTGACATCTGAACTTCCTCTAACCCCAGGTGTCCCGCAAGGTTCCATACTAGGTCCCCTTCTTTTCTCTATCTTTATCAATGATCTGCACATCACCAACCCAGGAGCCACCTGCATCCAATATGCAAATGACTCAACGCTAATATGCTCCGCCTCCTCTCCTACACCACTTCTAACCTTCACCCAGACCACTTTAAACACGGTAGAAACATGGCTAGCTAATCGCTACCTGCTTCTAAATCCTAACAAAACTAAGCTACTACTTTTCTCCCCTAACCGTAGATTTTCTCCTCCTTCCTTCAACATCAAATCTAGCAATGACACCATTATCTCCCCAGATGACCATACAAAGCTTCTAGGTGTAGTAATAGACAATAACCTTAAATTTGATAAACATGTCAATCACACTATTAAGTCCGTCAACAAAAAACTTGGCTTCCTGTACAGAGCCAAACCTTTTCTCAGCCCCCTAGCTAGGGTAGCTATTGCAAGATCACACCTCCTCTCTACCCTTATGTATGCCTCCCATGTACTCACCAACCTAGCCAAAACTGATCTCAACAAATTATTAGGATGTTACATTCATATAGCCAGACTACTGGCATGGCTTTTAGGACCCACCATGGCCAGAACCTGAAAGCACTGGGATGGCTAGCGTATCCTACCCTTCTACAGTTCAACCAGCTTATAGTACCGCATAAAATACTCCATCAACCTCATAACACCTCTGCCCTCAGAAATATTCTAACCCATCATAGTGCCCACAGGTCATTACGCGCAGCTGATAAACTAATGATACTGACCCAAAAATCCAACAACTCTGCAGGCGATGCTATATTTGACAACTCGACTGGTAAAATCTGGAATCTACTCCCTACTACCGTTACTAAGGAAACCTGACTACCCCTTTTTTAAAAAGAACTCAAATACCTCCCATCTTATTGGCTGTGCTGTTCTAAACCGGACTAACAACTTCACTAATACATGTCTTGCTACCCAACCTGCTGTTTAGCCAAGTGTCTGTGCTTCAAAGCATTTGAATGTCTAAGCATTGTGAATTATGAGATCTGATTGCATTCTATGTCCACATTTTCTGATATGTCTTTGCCAGTCAGATACAAGTCTGCACATTGTGTATATTGATATCTGCCTGTATTCTTTGTCTATATTTTTCTAAACATGTCTGCCTGAGTTTATCACTCAGTGATATATGCACTGTCTCTATTTTGGTATGTGAAGCTTTTCTCCCCAGGCCTCCACTGAAAATGTATCCAGTTGGACTATCCCTGTCAACAAATGTAAAATAAGTAAATGATTGCTCTTCAGCAGACAGCTTGTTGACATTTGACATAAGTATATGTATGACCATAGCCCTTTAAGTTCTTTTGGTGCTCTAAATGTATAGATGGACATTGCTTGCCATCAACTTCCAAAATGATGACATCAGTAATGCATTTGGCTGAAAAAAAGAGGTTTTAAAAGTGGTGCCACTGATTGAGAGGCGTATGATATTGGTAATGGATAGGACTTTCCTCCTCCTCCTTCTGCCCTTAGGTTATTTTTTGTGGAGTCCCTGCCTATCCTTCCAGAGGCAGACACTGAGATCCTGATTTTCCCTGGTCCTACCTCAGGCTTCTTAAGGAAGTTCTGAGGTATCCAGGCCAGACATTCCATTCCATGCACTTCAAGGGATGTATGTTCCTTAGTACTGGTTTGCCCACCGGTGTGTACGTTTTATTCATTACATACAATAATAATACGACATTGTATTTATTGTTTATGCAGGAGCTGTACAAAGGAAATATGGCAATTCACCCTTTTTGCTTTATATATATTTTTTTTAATTCCAGGAACTGCCCACACTTGGTTTTGTTAGAATTCCTGATGCAGATTTTGCTATAGCTATACTGTTTTTTTTTTTTTTTTTTCCTTTCTGAGATCAATATGGTATTGCCTTGCCATTTACTTTCAAGATGAGACTGGGCTTAAAGAACTGATGAAAATGTCTAGTGACACAAACTATAAGTGGGTGCATTCTGCCTCAACCAAGGATCTATGGAATGCTGTAGTGTAGGAATACAAGTCTTCATAGCAACAGAGGGATTGCTGATTATGCCCTGGCCAGGATGAATTAAGGTGGAACATAACCTAAAATGTTCCAATTTCCATTGTAGTGACTTCTTGAAGATCTATTAACTGTTTAACCACAGTTGTGGTTTCTTGTTTAGCCATTATAAATGTCATGCCTTTTGTTAAGTGGGTTTCCTGTATTTCCTTGTTTGACATGCATATTCCTTTGTTCTGAGCTTGGAGTTTTAGTTGTAGTTTTTACTGGAGTGTGCCATTGTAGGAATGCTTTTACTAAGTTATAATGCAGTACTGTTAAACTGTATTTTTTTTTCTGCTGTTGCCACTATCTGCCTGATATGATGATCAGATAATATCATGTCTCTTCTCGGACTGTACACTGAAGATGCTGAAGGAAGTCTGATTGGGCAGTGGGCAAACTGTGGTGAGAGCATTTAGACAGTATTTGTATAACGAAAGCATGTTGGATGAATTTCTTACGGTTTAACATGAACCTTTTATTCTTGCTTGAGTTTTCCTCGGTGGACTGTGCCAGCAGAAAGACTGAAAGGAAGGGCATGGAATTTTTATTCCTCCTACATGGCTAGTCTGTAATCACCACTAATTAGGAGCTTTCTCAAACTCTGGGTAATAGACCTTCTTTCAAAGGGTCCTAGGTACTACCATCAAGGTGCCTCTTTCTATTATGATAAAATGCATTCCCACAGACCCTCATTTGTTGTCTTACCTTCTTTTAAAGCTGCTTTTAAAGGGGTGTACTACATCTAGGCTATGCATTTGTGCCCTTTACATTCCCTTCCTTGAAAGCTTTTCTTGGCTTAAGGGTGTTGGACCTGCAAGCCCTTATAGGTTCATAGGTTGGTATTGGGCTAGCTGCCCGAAGGCATATATTAGCCCAGCCATGTTGTGCGGTATTCACCGCCCCTTTATTAGTTCCCTAGACCCTTGTACTAGCAGCTAGTATCCTTGGCCCCCTATCTAGTAGTGCTGTTGGTGTGATCCCCGGTGTGAACTTTACCCATCCACTCCTCAAGGTTCCTCTTGAAGAGTGATAGTGAGGGGCTCTGTCTTATGTAGATTGGGACCTTGTTCCATAGTAAGGGAAGTCTCTGCGAAGGGAATCTATCCCTCCAGCATGTTCTATTCATTGTTGTGTTGAGGTTTATATCCCTAGAGCGTGTAGCTCGAGTAGATTTGGTTTTGCTAAGATGGAGCATGTTCAACAATTCTGGGTTGGACATGGCTCTGTACGTTAGACAGAGATCGCCTCTGAGAAAGCGGTATGAAGCAGAGAACAGTCTTAGCTTTTTCAGTCGTGCTGCATAGGGCAACTGTTTGAGGCCAGTAATCCTCTTGGTTAGGTACCTTTGTGGTCTCTCTAGCTGCTGGAGATGTCTAGCCAGGTACATTCCAATTGGTGCGTTGTACTCAATAATGGGTCTCATGAGGGAAGAGTAGAGGGGCACCATTACATCCTTAGATCTTGATGCGAACCCTTTCGTGATCAGATGGGTCACACAGATGGATTTTCTAACTGCTTTGGCAATATAGTTATCAAAGGAAAGCTGACTATCTGCTTTGGTCCCTAGATCCCTTATTTCTTCTTCAGATTTCAGGGGATTACTTCCTATGTTGTAGTTTCCGGGTACTCTGTTTTTTCCAAAGGGGATTACTACGCATTTGTTTTGCATTTAGCTTGAGACCATGGCTTTGACACCATGCATCAGTCTCATTTAGGCCCTTCTGGAGGATCTCCATGTCGGCCGGAGACTCTATTATAGCACCCAGTTTGCAGTCGTCCGCAAACTTAGTCAGCCACAGCCCTTCTGGGCTTGCCTGTACTTTTGAGAAGTATATGCCAAACAGGAGGGGCCCCAGGACAGAGCCCTGAGGCACACACCACTCGTTACTGGTCTGGATTCGGACATGGATCCCACTACTCTTTATGGGATCTGAGAGCCAGTTTGCGATCCATCTTGTGGCATTATTTGCAAGGAAACTTGCATGGTCTACCACTGAGACAGGACAATCTATCTAAAGTGGTAACTGAGGTGGCTTTCAGGTTAAACTATATAGTTGTCCTGTCCTCCATCAAATCCTCAAAACGAAGAGGAAGGGACCCTGCATTTTGTAGATATTGTTAGGCAGCTTAGTTTAGTACATTCTTTCAGTTCCCTGACGCAATACTTCTGACAGTTACATTGGCTTTATACCAGGCAGAGTAAGTAGACCCATTTTCAAGCCAACCTTTTGCAGTGAGTTGAGTAACTGTTTTATGGTTGCAGAGGCAAATCATTAGTGGTATTTATTGGTCATGGCATATTCTTCTAGGGCAGTGTCTTCAATGACTGCATTTTTCAGAAATGTGTCATCTTGCTGTATTTGAGAGAGCCTCTTAAATTACCACCTTTTTTTTTTCAGTATTGCAGTACAGCCGTTTAGCCAGACATCTGTGCATATCTTTCTGATGCATCTTTTAGGGCATGCTTTAACCACCACCCAGTGAAATTACTTTCTGTGGTTTAGTGCTGTGCAGTGGGTAAACAATAGCACCGCAGCCATGATTCTTGTGAAGATGCCTTTGATACATTCGGTGGTCGGGGAGTATCCTGTAGCAATGATGTACTGTAAAGTTTGCTGTTGTGAGCTGCCAACTCAAGTTACACATCTGTACTACACTGTAATTTATTGGCTATGCAGGAGCATTGATAAACTGTCACAGTAGCATGTACTTTTGCATTGCATGTTTTTTCCAAGTACTGAACAACCAGTGTAATGTGTAACAGCAAACTGTAGATTCATTATGCCATCATGTGTATTTTTTCTTTAGTATTCTCTGTTTAGTAGGTCATAGAGGGTGTCTTAAATGTCTAATGTTCATCCATTTTGTTTCACTACCTTCAGTTTGAAGAAGAGTGTAATCGAATGAGAATCTTTCAGTGCTTGCATAGTTCTTATACAGATTTTTCATTTACACATGCAGGTATCTGTGTACATCTTACTTGGCCAAATTTGAATTAATGTATTAGTCCGGGATGGACATTTTTCTTTGAATTCATGTATTAGTCTGTGAATCCATGTATTAGTCTGTGAGGGACAGTTTTCTTTTTGCCTAAAATTACTTGGTACATGGGTGCCAGTACCATATACATGTTACAGGGCCGCTACCATTTTCTGGAAGGATTGTTTCTACCTTCTGAAGAAGTATGGTATTGGTTAGTATTCTATCCAAATGTTGTGGTTGGCCATTCCATTGATCCTCCACAAAGAAAACTGTACAGTTCTGAATGAGAATATTTATGACAGCACAGTTTGAAATGATGTCTTTATAAAGTTATATGCTTTCTTTTCCTCCTTTTGTGGGGGAGGTGTATTAAGGTTGTAGACATTTGTTTTTCATTTATGTTGAGTTCAGTAGATTATTGCATTGCTAGTCTCGTTGAAGATCAAAAGGAGCTTATTGTTTGTTTGTGTCTTTCGGCTTTTCCCGGTTAGGGGACGTCACAGTGGAACTCCGGTCCCCTAATAATTGGCAGTTGATTTTTACGTACTGGCTTGCCAGGCCTGACGCACAACCTTCAACGAAGGTACGCCCATTCACGCATGTCTCCACGCAGAAGACGCTCTAGCTGAGAATCGAACCGGACAGCGTCTTACTGTGAGGCGACAACGCTACCGCAGCACCACAAAAGGAAATTATTAACTTTGCAAAACTCTTAAATTATATCCCATGTATATGCATGCATCATTCACCAAGCATCAAATAAGTGCTAGATTGTGAGCACAACACTTATAATACTCTGGCAGTAATGAAGCTGAGTAGTTATGAGGTAACCCAAATGTTCTGATTTTACAGTAATAGGAATATAATGCTCAGCTGTAGATAAATATGCTTAAAATATGTAAGTTGTTGATTGCTTCTTAAGCAACTTAAAATGAGACATTTTATCTTAATCTGTTTCCAACTCTGTAATATTCCTGTGTCCTGAGCATTAGAGTGTTAGTTGTCAGTGTATGTAGGCGGAAAGAGTTTGTCTTTGTTGGCATGATTTGACTGTCTTAAAGTACTCATGATTAGTGCCTAGTTTCCCGCATCTGCCTGATGATGATCTGATATCATGTCTCTTCTCTGATTCTGTGCAGTGAAGATCCTGAATGAAATCTGATTGGGCAGTAGGGGAACTGCACAGAGGACAGACAATATTGACATAGTAAGAAGAGCATCTTGGCACAGTTGCTTATGGTTTAGAATTATATATATTTTTTGTTCTGTGATGAATATTCCCTGATGAGAGCTGCAGGTCTTTTAGTAGGGATACTCTTTGGCCCTCTTCAAAAGGAACCTTGGCGATTGGATGGGAGATAGGAAATTCACCCAGGGGATCGCGTCAGTCGCCCTGCTAGATGGGTCCAGGGAAGTAAATATTGTGGGAAGAAATAGCGTGTTTTTTCAGTTAATGCTTGTTAGAATTTAGTGCTAGTTAGAATTCCTGCATAGCCAGTGATAAGTGGGGGAAGTTTCACTTCATTGATATTCTGTTTCTGCTCTATATAAGTGGTACATTTTTGATTATTTTCTGCTTAAACTCTGAGCTTTGGCCGGCTAAGACCTACCTGCAATCAACTGGGCATATGTGAATTTAAGTAAATCTTTATCTGCACTTTTTTTCAAATACAGCATTTAAATTGATTTATTTGTGTTGCATTGAATACTGTCTAGCTGGAAGTTGTGGTTCTGTTTTTTTCAGTTAGTTCCCCACCCACCCTCCCTGCTTTTGTTTTGGTGTTAATCTTGGTACTAGGCTATCAGCCCTAGGGGTCTATACAAGCCTAGCCATAACAATTCCCTGGCTATTTCTTCCCACACTATTTACTTCCCTGGACCCCTGTCTAGCAGGGCGTCTGACGTGATCCCCGGGGAGAATTTCCTTTCTCCCATCCAATCGTCAAGGTTCCTTTTGAAGAGGGCCAAAGAGGCACTCTGCTTGACATGTATGGGAATCTATTCCAGAGTCTGGGGAGTCTCTGGGTCAGGAACCTATCCCTCCAGCATGTTTTGTGTATTGTGATGACAAGGTTTAGATCCCTGGAGCGTGTGGCTCTGAGGGATTGGGATTTCTTTAAGTGTAGCATGTCCAACAGCTCTGGGTTTGACATGGCCTTGTATGTTAAGCAGAGATTTTAAGGCAGTCAGCATAGGGCATCTGCTTTAGGCCTGTGATTCTTTTAGTGAGGTATTTCTGCGGCCTTTCCAGTTGTTGCAGATGTCTTGAGAGGTACATACCAAATGGGGCGTTGTATTCTATAATGGGTCTAATGAGGGATGAGTACAGTGGGACAATGACCTCCTTTTTTCTGGATGAAAAGCCCTTAGTGATGAGGTGTGTCACACAGAAGGATTTCCTGACTGTTGTGGCGATGTGTTTATTGAAGGTGAGACCACTGTCCACCTGTGTCCCCAAGTCTCTTTTCACACTTTCGGTGTTTAGTGTACTGCCACCTATATGGTAATTCATGGGTACATGTTTTTTCCCAAAGGGGATAACTATACATTTCTTGGCATTGAGCTTGAGCCCATGGCTCTGGCACCAAGCATCTGTTTCTGTAAGGCCCTTTTGTAGAGTATCCACATCATTTGGGGATTCAATAATGGCTCCCAGTTTGCAGTCATGTGCGAACTTTGTTATCCAGAGTCCCTTAGTGTTGGCCTGTACTTCAGAGAAGTAGATGCCAAACAAGAGTGGTCCCAGGACTGAACCCTGAGGTACTCCACTTGTCACTTGTCTGGAGCTGGATTTGGAGTTGGCTACTTTTACAGTATGGGTTCTATCAGTAAGCCAGTTAGCAACCCATTGAGTGACGTAGGGATTAATGCCCAGCTTAGTAAGTTTATCTATGAATCCAGAGTGGGGGATGGTGTCAAAGGCCTTGGCAAGGTCTAGATAGGCTGTGTGGACCACCTTACCCTTGTCCATGGCTCTGGAGACTGATTTGAAGAAGTCAATCAGATTCAGAAGACAGCATCGTTCCTTCACAAACCCAAACTGGGTGGGGTCCAGTGTTTGAAGGTTGCCAATGTCTTTGTTTATAAGTTCCATGATAATACGCTCCATGGCCTTGCAGATGAGGTTTGTCAGACTGATGGGATGGTAGTTTCTGGGATCCAAGGAGGATCCCCTCTTGTGGAGTGGGATAACTAGCTCTGCGCCACTCAGTGGGCACGAAACCTGAGGTGAGGTTATGATTAAACATGACACTTAGGTGAGGTGCCAGTTCATATTGTAGTTCATGTAGTACACAGCCCGGGATGTCATCTGGTCCCATGGATGCTGTATTAGCTTTGGAGAGTGTGTTTTTTTACCTGTGTGGTCGTTATTACCAGAATTTGGCAATCTTCCGGTATTGAGATGGGCCATTTAGGGGGTGAGAGGGGGGTGAAATTTGCACTGAATCGATCTGCCAGGATATTGGCAATGTCCTTGGGATCAGTATATTTAATGCCATTCTGTTTTAGCTCAGAGCAGATCTGAGCATTGCCATTTAGATTCTTGACATAGTTATAGAATGCCTTGTGGTTGTCTTTGGAATCTTTGGCAATTTTATTTTCGTAACTAGCTTTGGAGGATTTTATGAGGGATCTCAGTTTCTTACTGAGGCTGGTAAGGAAGTTTTTTGCATCCTGGGATTTTCCTCTTCTGCAACAGTTTCTTCCTTTTTTTGTAAAGTTTGTTTATGGCAGGGGACCACCAGATTGGCTTCCTATTTTTGGATGAGAGCATCTTGGTTCTAGCTGGGATGGCACGATTCATGCATGAGCGGATGTGCTCGTACAGTGCCTTAATGTAGGATTCAGCAGTTGAACTTTCAGTTCCCGTCTGCATGGGTGTCATGAAGTTTGTCACTTCTGACTTGAGTAGCATCAAGTTGGCTTTGGAGAAGTTTTTTATGGAAGTTTCCTTACTGGGGGGTGGGATGTGGATGTTAAGGGTGATGAACTTATGGTCAGACCTGACTAACGAGGGGGTGACCATAGATGTGGAGCATTGATTTCCCATGTTGGTAATGACCAGGTTTAGGATATTGGAGCCCCTGGTGGGTCTATGGATTAGTTAATCCAGGGCATTGGAATTTATGAATTCCAAGAACCGTTGGGCAAAGGTGTTGGTACATGAGTAGTTTTCCCAGTTAATGGCAGGGTAGTTAAAATCACCCAGTATTAGGGTGTTGGTTCTATCTTAATATTTTCCAGTATGTTTAGAAAGGTGTAGTGAGAATCTTGGGGTATGGTGGGGGGTCTGTAGCAAGCTACAGTTTGGATTGCAGTCTTACCTGGTGTTAGTTGCACCTGGAGAATTTCAGACTCATTGTGTTGGGCAACTAGCCTGGTGGTGTGAATATCCTTGGTGAATATTGACACTCCTCCACCGTTAGTATTTCGGTCCTGCTTTGGTGGCCGAAAAGTGTGGTAAGAGTTGTAGCCTGGTATTGCAGGGGTGCTCTCTGGAGCCTTGAACCAGGTCTCAGTTACTGCACAGATGTCGATGTTCTCCATTTTTAGGAGTGCCTCGAGAGAGTGCATTCTGAGGTTTAGACTTCTAGCATTGAGTAGCATTAACTTCAGATTTTGCATGCTTGTACCTGTTACGGTGGTGGTTTTGTCATTTGAACTTTGCCTAAAAAAGGCACTATAGGGGTGGCAAGAGCCTTAGCCAGTAACCTGAATCCCAGGGGCAACAAGTGCAGACCATCTCTGGCAAAGCATCGTGGTCTGTCAATCATGTTGTCCCAGGCAGACAGATACTGGATCCCCTTTGAATGACACCAGAAGCTTGGCCAATTGTTGAAGTCAATCATTTGTCCTTATATTGTGGTATCATTCTGGGCAAAGGCAGGATGCTACTCAGGGCTAGGGTCATACTTGCCTGGGCCACATGATCCGAGCGCTCTTCCATGTCTCTTTTCATGTAGTCCAGGGAGGTACGTCTCAAGTCATTCGCTCCAATTTGGACAATGACAGAGTCATATTTGTACTTGTTGTGGAGTGACTTGAGTGCGGATCTTGGCACCAGACAGGCAGCTGACTGTAATTTTCTCCTTGTTCAACCTGGTGAGAGGGACATCAGTGTGCCGGACTATAGTCACCTATGACTAAAGTGTTAGGTACATTGTCTTGCCTTAGGGGCTGCTGCTGGGTGGCACACTGGTGTTGTGAACTATGTGACACTTTGGTTGGGATTGGTGTTTGTTTGCGTTTCAGCTTCAGAGGTCCTTGTTGCTTGGGCAGGTTACAGTTGTTGCTATATGTGGGTGTTGGTGGTGTGGGTTTAGAAGGGCTATGCGTTGCTTGAGGTGTAGTGTGGGTGTTAACCTTCTCCTCTTGACTGTCTAGCACAATCTTGGGTGGAGAGAGCTTTGCTTCCATTTTGACTATGTAAGTGTATCTCTCACAGGCTGTAGTGTTGGGTGGTAGGAGGAGAGGGTTGTCTGTGTACATGAGGCAATTGCTGCATTGCCCCAGTATGCCCAGATTCACCAGGTGGACAGGAGAAATCACCGGAAGCTGACCCTTGGACATGCCTGGTCTGGTGCTGCTTTTTTTTTTTTTTGTATAAAGTACAGGAGCTGTTTTCCCTTACCTTAGCAAGGTACTTTGCAATTATAGGCTGTTTAGTGCGTACTATTAATTTCTCCTTATTAACAAGGAGAGTTAAGTGCTTGTATCAGTTTAAGGCTTCTTAGTGCTTTCCAGCAGGTATTAGAGAAAGTGCTAGTCACAGGGATGCTTAAAGGTAAGATGAAAAAAAAAATGCACACTGCAGTGTGCACTAGAGAAGTTAGATGTGAAAGTAGGTAAATTAAGTTTTACCTGTTTAAAAAGTTAAGGTTTAGTGGACAGTTACTATTTTTAAAACAGCAAGATGTGTTGAAAGGGGTGGTCACTTTTGTATTCTGGTACTGTGGAATACAGTAGGATGGCCAATAAATTTAAATAGTTGAAGGGGAGGGTTTTTTGATTTTGTGATTACTCACACAAGTCAGTGAAAGTAGAGAGGAAATGAGATGTATGGTCAGATTAACATAAGAGGCAGGCAACTAGAAAGACAGTGGTATTTAACAAGACAAGTGTAACTGGATGGCGGGAAGAAAAATTCTGCCTGACTCGGAAGAGAGAGAGAGCTGTGGTCTCTTTTGAAGTTTTAATATGCTGTTAAAGCAGAATGCAAGTAAAACACAAGGTAAAGAAAACAAACTACACTATTTAAAATATACAAAATACAAAAAATAAAAGCAAACTAACCTTTCCTTCACAGCAAAGTGTAGCAGAGTCTGGATGAGCCTTTCTGGTAAAGCATCCTGGTGTTGAAACTGCCCACCCCTCTTGTAAATTTGCATTTGGATATTCCTTCTGGGCCCATCTCATTTGCTCACTCAAAAAAAAAAATTGCACTTTATTCATCTGCTTTCACTGTATTTGTGTTTCTTCCTGCTTTATTACTTTATTTTGCTTTTGCGTAATCTTAAAAGTACTCAATTGTATTTATTACTGCTTGGTGTAACTATCATTCTAAACCTTTTTGTTTAAGCACTTGGGCTTCAGACCAGTTATTTTATATTAAGAAGGTTTGTGGTCTGTACTCTTGTGGGAGGAGAGGCTGGACTCTGCCCTTCTGAGCTGGGAATTTCTGGTTAAATGCTTATAGTGCCTGCATATTTGAACTGTTTCTTACTGAAATTGGTGCACCTTGTTTGCTGTAGCATAGACTAGACCCAGGCCTGCTGAATCTAGCTTTATTTGTATAACTTGAGCACTAATCCAGGCCGCCTTGTTTGGAGAAGGTTCCCCTGCACCCCAGTGGCAAGAGTGTGCAGTTAGAACTTGTCTGAAGACTACAGGAACAGGGCTCAGTTTTGAGATTTTTTTTACTGGTTAATTGGGTAATTTGTATAAAAGCCTTTTCTGATTGCTCGTAGTCATCTAAAGCTAAGTGTATTTTTTACTGTTTTTGCCTTATCTTTTCAAAAAAAAATGTTTCCTTGTTTCTCGCCTTTTTACACTAGTATTAGTCCCATTTTCAGTCTAGTACTGAATTCAGGGCTGTGTTACAAGTTTCTGAGTTGCCCCATACTTTACTTGGATAGAGGGAGGTTTCTCTGTTCACCTGTGAGAGAGGGAGCTTTGAGCAGCCATCTGTCCCCGGAGGAGCTTTTCTAGCCTAGAAGTTAGTAGTTTATAGGCCATTTTGGGCTAATTTCTATCTCTTTCATTTTCCTGCTGTAAAAATCACATTTGCTCGTCCGGGCAACGCTGGTTAGCTAGGGCTAAATTATTCTCGGCTCCACCAAGTCTCCTCTTCAGTTTTTCCCTTGAAAGTAGTCTTAACTCTCAACCTAAGCACTTAAAAAGCATCCTACAGTCTAGCACTTGCTCAGACATAATAGCAAGCAGTAATATACCCCGACACTTGATTGCCCAGCAGGGCAAGGCTTATTATTCACCCCTACCAACCAAGCGACTAAGCTCACCCTACTATTCAGGCTTGACCAAAGGGCAATTTCAGGTATACTCTCCAGTCCAGCTGGTGAACCTAGGTATCCTTAGGCAGTGCTACAACTGCCTCATGTACACAGACAACCCTCTCCTCCTGCCACAAAACATTAACATATGCGAGAGATGCAATTATATAGCTAAACTGGAGGCTAAGCTCTCTCCACCCAAGACTGGAACAGGCAGTCATGAGGAGAAGGTTAACACTTGCACCACAACTCCAGCCTCACATAGACATACTAAACCAGCACTGGCTAAAAATACACAGTCATACTTGGAGGCTCTAAATAAAAATCTGCAAAAGCTTGAGAGACCTCCAAAGCAGACACCCAAAAAACCTGCACCTCCCGTCACAAACCAGACAACACATAAAACACAAAATCAGTGTACCGCACAATCACAGCCCTTAAGACGAAATAACATACCTAATGCACTAGTAATAGGCGACTCTGTAGTCAGGCACAAGGATGTCCCACTCACTAGGCTGGACAAGGAGAAGGTTACTGTTAGCTGCCTGTCAGGAGCCAGAATCCGCCACATGACACAAGCACTCTGGTCCCTTCAGAACAAGTACAAATATGACTGTTATTGTTCATGTTGGTGTGAATGACCTGAGACGTACCTCCCTGGACTACATGAAGAGACATGGAAGAGCGCTCTGATCATGTAGCCCAGGCGGGTATGACCCTGACCCTCCAAGAATGATACTGCAGTATAAAGAAAAAAATGATACATTTCAACAATTAGCTAAGCTTCTGGTGTCATTCAAAGGGGATCCCAGTGTCTGTCAGCCTGGGACGACATGCTCAACAAGCCTTGTTGCTTCACAAGAGACTGCTTGCACCTGTCACCCCTAGGCTTTCAAATACAGGCCAAGGCTCTTGCTGCCCCCCTAGTGCCTTTTTAGGCAAGGCTCAAAAGTCAAACCCACCTCCCTAGGCTTTCAAATACTGGCCAAGGCTCTTGCTGCCCCGATAGTGCCTTTTTTAGAAAAGGCTCAAAAGTAAAACCCACCTCCGAAAACAGCACAAATAAAAAACTGAGGGTTATGCTACTCAACGCCAGGAGTTTTAAATCTCAAAATGTATGCGCTCGAAGCACTCCTCAGTATGGAGAACGTCGACATCTGTGCAGTAACTGAAACCTGGTTCAAGGCTCCACAGAGCACCTCACCAGTACCGGGCTACAACTCATAGCGCACATTTCGGCCACAGAACATGGACAGAAACACAAAAGGAGGGGGTGTATCTATATTCATCAGGGATACCTACACCTCCAGGTTAATGGTGCAGCATGATACCTCTGAGATCATCCATGCGCAACTAACATCGAGCAAATCTGCAGTGCAAATTGTGGCCTGCTACCCCCGACCCCCCCCCTTCCCCCATGGAAAAAAAAACCCC
>NC_056741.1:1828470072-1828492572 GCF_019279795.1 Protopterus annectens
CCTAGAATTTATAAACTCAAACGCTATGGAACAACTGGTCACCAATCCCACAAGAGGGGGCAACATATTGGAACTGGTCATTACCAACATGGGGACTCTATGTTCCACACCAGAGGTGAACCCCTTATTGGTAAGATCAGACCATAAATTAATCTCACTGTACATCCATATCCCGTCCCCACCCCCAGCTAAGGAAACCACGTGAAAAATTTCTCAAAAGCAAACGTCACACTTCTCAAAACCGAGGTGGAATCCTTCAAAGCCCCTGGGCCAAAGGGAAATACTGCCCTAACCGCAGAATCCTTTACAAACGCATTCTATGAGCACCTACAGCAGTGCATGGATCGTGCTATCCCAAATAAAACCAAGACTCACTCCTCCAAAAGCAGGAGACCTGTCTGGTGGAGCCCGGCCATAAATAAGGTATACAGCAGAATGAAGAAGCTACTACATGATAGAGCAAAATCCCATAAAGGGAAGGCATCTCTGATCAGTACTAGGAAGAAACTACGATCCCTCATAAAATCATCAAAGGCCAGCTTTGAAAGATAAATTGCCCAAGATGCTAAAGATAATCGCAAGGCCTTCTTTAGTTATGTCAGGAATCTGGGTTGCAACTCCCAGATATGCTCTGAGTTCGTGCAAAATGGCATAAAATACACTGAACCCACAGACATTGCCAACATCCTGGCAGACAGGTTCAGTGCAAACACCCCCCCCCCCAAAGAGCAAATGTCTATCCCAACAAAATGTAGCCTCCCAAACATCACAGATGCACAAGTGAAAGCTGCCCTCTCCAAAGCAAAAAACACAGCATCAACGGGACCAGACGGTGTCCCGGGCTGCGTCTTACACGAACTCCAAGAAGAACTGAACCCTCACATAAAGTCACTGTTCAAACTTAGCCTTACTACAGGATATGTACCCAAAGAATGGCGTACAGCAACAGTGGTCCCACTCCACAAAGGTGGTGCCACAATGGACCCCAGGAACTATCGCCCTTTAAGCTTGACTAGGCTGGTCTGCAAAGCTATGGAGCATATCATCATGGAACTCGCAAACAAAGACATTGGGAACCTCCAGACACTGGACTCTACCCAATTCAGCTTTTTTAAGGGCAGATCTTGCCTCTTAAACCTAGTTGACTTCTTTGAAACAGTTACCAAGGCCATAGATGAGGGGAAGGTAGACCACACAGCCTGCTTGGACCTCGCAAAAGCCTTCGACACAATACCCCACTCTGGCATCATAAATAAGCTTACCAGCTTAAATATCAACCCCTATGTCACCAGATGGGTTGCAAACTGGCTCAGGGATAGAACCCACATGGTCAGAATTGCAGGTGCCATGTCAGACTCTAAACCAGTTTCAAGTGGCGTCTCACAAGGCTCAGTCCTGGGACCTCTCTTGTTCGGTATATACTTCTCCGAGGTACAGGCTAACATGGGAGGACTATGGCTGGCCAAGTTTGCAGATGACTGCAAACTGGGAGCCATAATAGGCTCTCCGGCTGGCACAAGCATCCTCCAAAAGGGTCTCTTAGAGACGGATACCTAGTGCCAGAGCCACGTCCTCAAGCTAAATGCTAAAAAGTGCATAGTCATCCCCTTTGGGAAAAAGTAAGTGCCCACAAATTGCCACATAGGTGGTAATCCATTAAGTATGGAAGAAGTAATTAGGGATTTGGGGACCCAAGTAGATAGTAATCTCTCCTTTGACAATCACGTTGCCAAAGTGGTTAGAAAGACCTTCTATATAGCCCACCTTATCATGAAAGGGCTCGCATCTAGATCAAGAGAGGTCATTATGCCCCTCTACTCATCACTCATCAGGCCCATAATTGAATACAATGCCCCATTTGGGGTGTACCTTACCTGAAACTTGCAGCAACTGGAGAGACCCCAAAAGTACCTCACCAAGAGGATCATGGGCCTCAAACAGATGCCCTATGCAGTTCGACTTAAGAAAGTCCAGCTCTACACAGTTGCTTACTGCCTACTCAGAGGTGATGTATGCCTGATGTTCAAAGCCATGTCTAACCCAGAATTAATGGACATGCTCCACCTCAGGAAATCCAAATCCCTTAGAGCTACACGCTCCAGGGACTTAAACCTCAGCACAGCAATAAATGGGACATGCTGGAGTGACAGATTCATATCCCAGAGGCTCTCCTCACTCTGGAACAGAATCATAATTCATGTTAGGCAGAGCCCCTCACTGACCCTCTTCAAGAGAAATCTTGACGAGTGGATGGGAGATCGTAAGTTTACCCCTGGGATCTCTTTTGTGTCCCTGCTAGACAGAGGCACAGTAATTTAACCATAAAGGGCTGTCTTCTGTGACTTGCTGTACAGAGGCACAGTTAACTAATCTAAATGGGAGGCGAAAGCCAAACGCACTGGCTAGGCTTATAAATGCTCTAGGGCAGATAGCCTAGTATCTACCTATGAACCTATGTATATGTATCTGTGCTCACACACACACACACACACACACACACACACACACACACACACACACACACATACATACACACACACACACACACTTGTATATAATGTGTGTGTATAGAATACTCTTCAAGTCAGCTTGTCGAACTGGGAAAAAAAATAAGGTGGCCTGTGCAGCTGATTGAAAAATAACTGACCGTATGTACTGTTTTTTTTCAGTCTTCTGGCAGATCAATCTGTTTGGTCACTTGCTGTTCAAGTTTTCCATGTATAGTCGTACATTTGTCTTTATTGAGAGGTTTCCTATCATTTGATCCTTGTCTGTTATGAGGTCATTAGTTTATTGTATTGTTTAGTTGTTGTTTGGGTTCTGATGACAGACAGAACAGCCAGCACTTTGTAGGTTTTAGCTAATGGGATTTACTTTGCTGGCCACAGCTAAATTCATGGGTAGCACAAAAGACCATTGGTTAAAATGTTTGCTTCATCTCCAGGGTCTGTTGTTCAAACATGATATCTGGCCACTTCCTTTTGGGAGTTTGCATGTTTCCTTATGTCTGCTTGTATTAAATTTAGTTTCCTCCCATGTCTCCAGAGCATGCTGTTTGAATGGCGAGAGTTGGTTGGTGGGTGTGGATGCTTGTGTATTGCATTTACCATTCCCTTTTTTACTTTGCCTGACCAGTTCATCAAGACTGACTTGTTTACCCAGTTAACAGATTAAGTTGAATTAAATTTCTAAAATAGTATGTTAAGTTGTCTATCTCGCCTTCATTCTTGCTGGTTGGGTTCGGAGCCGATCCTCGGCTCCGACTCGGCCATCTTCAAAAGCTCGAGAGCTGCTTACTGGCTCGAGGCCCCCCATTTATCCCATGATGCCTGGCGCTAGATACCCAGATCTCGTTTGCTGTTTCTGCTACGAGGTTTCGTTTGCTGGCTCAGGTCGTATTTTTTCACTTTGTTCATAATATTTAGGACTTTTTGTACTTAATTAGATATATACTTATTGTCATAGCATAGCTGTAGGATCTATGGTAGTGGTTAGTGTTTAATTCCCCTTAAAAACTTTTCTCCTTAGACAGTTTTTCCTCTCCCTCCCCCACTCCCGTTTGCCTTTTTAAAGTAAGCCGTTTTAGTTAGAGGCTTATTGTTTTCTTTTTTTAAGGTAGACAAAAGTTTTGTTAGAAATTGTGGTAGTTTGTAGTTCTTGTATATATTGTGTCTGTGTGCTGTTGGGGTGTGGTAACTTTGTGTGGATTGTGTTTTTTCCAGTTACCTACTTTACATTCTACTTGTTCTTTGTATTTGATTTTCCTTTATAGGAATGTCTAAAGACACAAAAGTGTCGGGATTCAAGAAGTGTGATTCATGCTGTCAGAAAATGTCTCTGACAGATGGTCACACTTCTTGTCTACTGCTTGGGCTCCCTACACCTGCAGGACTCTTGTTCGGTGTGTCATGTCTTTAGTCCAAGAGTCCTGCAGGAGCGTAGGAATAAGCTTATCCTTAGGGGTTTGCTTAAACCTGAAGGATCACCGGCCAAGACTCAGTCACTGAAACCTTCTAGGCCATCGAAGCTGTCGGCTCCCGGCTCGGATTCGTCGCCGGGTATGGCTTCTGCTTCATCTTCGACTCCGACTGGAGCCGAAGTACCTATCTCCCAGTCGGCCCCGACTCTTCTGTCGGAACCATCAGGGAGTCAAAAACGCTCCAGGTCACCATCCTTGGAGTCGATGCACTCAGCTCCAGGGTCACCCTTATTGCAATCTGAGCGGAGTCATCGATCCCACTCCATTCTGTCATCTAGGCTATCTGACCGTGATTTGGAGAGAGTGGTGAGCAGGCTTTTAAAGTCGCAGGCCCTGGCAAAAATGCTATCCAGCCCCCCTCATCAGGGTTCGGCTCTATCTGTTTCTGCAATAGTTCCTCCTTCGACTCATCTCTTGAGTTCAGAGCCGGAGCATGCTGTGGCTGGATCCATGGGTCCGTCGGCACTGATACCTCCCCTTTCGGTTCCGTCGTCGGCTCCGATCTCTTCCATGGTGCCGTCCTTGGAGGGATCTGGGTGCCGGAACTCCCTCGTCGGCGCCAAGAGGGCGAGTGGCATCGGACCCTTGTCAGACCCCGTTCTCCCTCTCGGAGCTTCGGCGCAGGTGAGTTCGGCTCCTACATCGGCTTCGGAGCTGTCTCTCTCGGTGCCGGGAAGGATTCCGGTCTCTTCAGAGCCGGAGCCTTCTCCAGTATCGGGAAGGGGTGCCTTCGAGGTCATGAGAAGTGTGCTGGCGTCTGAGTCAGCCTCACGGTCAGCCTCATCGGCTCCTCCCCCCATGGTGCCTGCTCCTGCCTCTGCCCCTCCTCCAGACCCCAAGCGTGGGGAACAAGCGCTCCAGGGCACCCCATTGGGTGTATCTTCCTCTTCCGAAGCCTCCCCCGTTCCTTCAGAGGAGCCCCCTCAAAAGAGGAAATGCAAGAGGAAGCATGTTGACTCCCCTGAGTCTGTCACTTCAGATACAGACTTGGAGGAGTCTGAAGGGTCCCCAAGATCCCCCTCTGAGGACGTCTCCTTCTCAGACATCCTTGAAATCCTTAGGCAGAGGGGGACCTAGACTACCCTTAACCCTCGGAGGATGAGTCTGTATTCCTGGACGCGTTTGGTTCCCGACTCTCCACCTCCTGGGTGTCTCTGCCTTTCGAACCACTGATGTCGGTGGTGGCTCGAAAGGTGTGGTCAGCTCCAGACACAATGGAACCAACTCCCTGCAGGCCCACAAAATTCATCACTGCCCCTCAAGACCAGCAATTTCTGACCAAGGGTGTTCCCGTTGATGCCATGGTGGTAGCAGTGGCCACTAAAAAGGAGTTGGCTGAATCTTCTTCGTCTGTGCATCCCCCTAATAAGGAATCTAGGACGATGGACAGATATGGGAAGCGGATGTTTTCCTCTGCGACCTTTTCCATGAGGTCTCTGAATTATTTGTGCCATTTTACCCGCCTTCAAAGGGTTCTCCTTAAAGAGCTAGGAGATGCCCTTCAAGATCCATCAGCTGTGGGGGCTCAGGCTAAGATTGCCTCCCAGCTGGCGACTCTAAATTCTGTAGTGAACTCCTCCATGCGGCTCATCTCTTATGCAGCCGATGGAGCGAGTAGGGCCGCAGGCACAAGTGTGGCTTTGAGGAGACGCGCTTGGATGCGGTTATGCAACTTTGCGGAACCCTTCAGGGCGTCTTTCACCAACACCCCCTTTGATGGTTCAGATCTGTTTGGTCCACAGGTGAAGGATACCCTTACCAGGTGTGAGCAGGAAGGCAAGACTCTCTCTGCCGTTGGAGTCCTTTTTCCACTCCTTCAAGACCGTATCCCAAGGGTCAGAAGAGTGGGAAGATGTGATTCCGTAAATCCCAGGGAGCCGTGCCTGATGCACGTGGAGAGTTCCCCTCCAGGGGCAGAGGAGGGAACAACAATAGACGCCACCCTAGGGGGAGAGGGGGTCCACAGAATCAGGGCCAAAGAGAATCCTTCTCTGAGAAGCCCTTCCAGCATCCCTGAAGTGCTGCCCGACTGTCCACCTTCGGAGGCAGTCGGGGGAAGATTATCGCTGTACCCAAAAGCCTGGCAAAGTATAACACAAGACAAATGGGTACTTTCTATCGTATCCGAAGGCTACAAAATCCCCTTCTTTCGCACTCAACTCTTTTTCCAACAAATCCCTTCCAGATGTTCCACCCAATCTAAGGGATCAAACAGTTCAAGAAATTTCAAAACTGCTAAGAAAAAGAGCCATCCAGTCAGTCCCAGCAGACTAACAAGGATCCGGAATTTACTCAAGGTTCTTTTTGGTACCAAAAAAGACAGGGGACTGGAGACCCATTCTGGATCTCAGCAGACTAAACAGGTCTGTTCAAACAACGAAGTTCCGGATTGTCACGCTACAGTCCATTTTACCCTTTCTGGGTCAGGACAATTGGATGTGCTCCATAGATCTTCAGGACGCCTACTACCCTATCAAAATGCACAGACGCTCCAGAAGATTCCTCCGCTTCCAGCTGGGAGCCAGTCATCATCAGTTCAGAGCTCTGCTCTTTGGTCTCACCACAGCCCCCAGGGTGTTCACCAAATGTTTGGCAGTAGTCACCGCTCACTTGAGACGGCAAGGATTCCAGGTGTTTCCATATTTAGACGACTGGCTCCTTACTGCAACCACCAGGCATCACCTGCTGCGAGCCAGAGACTACACCATCCAAACGTGCTCCACTCTAGGTATCGCAATAAATTTCGAAGTCTGCATTGTCGCCTTGTCAATCTATCACTTTTATAGGCTCAAACTTGAACACAAAGGACATGTCAGTGACTCTCCCAGTAGACAGAGTGTTAGCCATTCGACGGCATGTGCAGGTCTTATTAGGATGCAAAAAGATTTAGGCCAGATTCGTCCTAAAAACATTGGGTCTCATGGCACTGGCTATAATGTACTAGTCCCCCTAGCACGTTTTCACATGATTCTTCAGTGTATGCTTTTCACACAATGGTCCTTCCAGCAACTCCCAATGTCTCACAAGGTAATGATCACATGGTCATGCAAAAACCAACTTGTTTGGTGGATGGTTTCCCCATCATTACACCAGGGCAGACCATTCGTTCTTCCTCCTCCAGTTGCTACATTGACCACAGACGCCTCCCTGATCGGGTGGGGGGGGGTGCATTTTCAGGGCAGAATAGTCCAAGGCACCTGGCAGCCTCATGAGTACCATCTGCATATCAATGTCTTGGAGATGAGAGCTGTGCTTTTAGTGTTGCAAGCTCTTCAGAACTCTCTTCCCACCGGGACCATTGCAATTCAAACAGACAATATGACCAGTGGTATGGTACATCAACAAGCAGGGCGGAACCAAGTCATACCCCTTATGTCAAGAAACGCTCAGACTTTGGCAGTGGGCGATCTCTTCCCAACGGTTTCTGATAGCAGCGCACATCCCTGGGAAGTCCAACGTTATAGCAGACAGGCTGAGCAGAGCAATTCTCATGCCTCATGAGTGGTCTCAGACTGTGGCGGACAAAATCTTCCGCAAATGGAGTCAGCCTTGCTGCGACCTTTTTGCCACCCCCCCTTCAACAGCAAGTGCAACAATTTCTTCTTTTTTCTCCCTCTTCCCGGACACTCCCCCCCCCCCCCCCCCAGAGACACTCTAGTTCATGATTGGCCTCAGGGACTTCTTTATGCATTCCCTCCGTTTCCCCTGATTCCCAAACTTAATTCAGAAAGCTACCATATTGGGATGCAAGATGATCCTCATTGCCCCTTACTGGCCTCGACAAATTTGGTTCCCTTTCCTGCATAATCACCTTCTGGAGCAGCCCTGGACCCAATTCCAGACCTCCTGATCCATCAATCGGGTGGGCTGCACCAATCTCTTCAGCTCACTGCTTGGTTTCTCCACTTCCGACCTTAGCCAGGCTTCCCAACATCTCCCACTCAGTGCGTGAAATCATCTTATCCTTGCATAAGTCCACCACTAGAAAAACTTATGCTAGTAAGTGGAAACATTGTTCCTTATGGGCAGAGACCAGAAATATAGATCCCTTTTCAGCCCCTTTGCACCATATTTTAGAATTTCTAGCACAACTTTTTCGAACTGGATCCTTTTCTACCACGATTAGAGTTCAGCTTGCTGCAATTTCAAACTTTCATACGGGCCTATCTGATTCAGGTATCATGTCCCATAAGCTTTGTAAAGCCTTTCTTAAATGACCACTCTACTCAGGCCCCCCCAGTAAGAGATCCCCCGCTTCCATGGGATCTGAATTTCATTTTAGCTTCCCTGATACTACCCCCCTTTGAACCGGCAGCTTCTTGTTCCTTGAAGTTTCTTTCTTGGAAAACCCTTCTTCTGGTTGCAGTTACGTCGGCTAGAAGAGTTTCTGAACTTCAGGCTCTTTGTGTTCGTCCTCCTTACCTAGTTTTTCACAATGATAGTTTCTCTTAGGACTAACCCTTCCTTTCTTCCAAAGGTTACTTCTGATTATAATTTGCATCGGTCAATTGAGCTACCTGTGTTCTTTCCAAATTATTCCAACAAGGCAGAATACAAGTTACATCAGTTGGACGTTCATATACAATTACGCTTTTACCTGCATAGAACCAAGTAAATCAGAAAATCATACCAGTTGTTCCTGTCCTACGCTGAGGGAAAACAAGGCACACCGGTGTCAAAAGTCACCTTATCTAGGTGGTTGACTTCTACTATTACTTTTATATATCAGTTAAGAAATAGCTTCCTGCTAAACCCAAAGGTCACTGCACCAGAGCTCTAGCTACTTCTGTGGCTTTTCAAGCCAGTTTGCCAATGGAAACTAATTGTGCGGCAGCTGCATGGGCTAATCCACATACCTTCATTTCACATTATAAGCTGGATGTGGCTTCCAGAAGCAGAGCTGATTTTGGTTCCACTGTTCTGAAGAGTCTGTTCCGATGAGCCACCCAGGATTGAGGTGCTAGGGATGCTGTCCCAACCAGCAAGAATGAAGACGAGATAGACAACTTAACATTAAGAAGTTATGTACCTACCATAACGTTCCATGTTAGTTGTCTTCTCGCCTTCTTTCTTGCATCCCACCCTCCATCCCCCTATCCTAGTAGACCGAGAAGAGTTACTTAGGTTTGTTTATCACTGACTGAGTCTTCTCTGGCTATTACTTCTGACTGTCAGTCTCTCCAGTAGGTTCCTGGATCCTGCTACATTTTACTGGATTATAATTGTTATTATTATGTCTCTAGTTAGGTTACTAAATGAGATCTGGGTATCTAGCGCCAGGCATCATGGGATATAGGGGGGGCCTCGAGCCAGTAAGCAGCTCTCGAGCTTTTGAAGATGGCAGAGTCGGAGCCGAGGATCGACTCCGAACCCAAGCAGCAAGAAAGAAGGCGAGAAGAAAACTAACATGGAACATTATTGGTAGGTACATAACTTCTTATTCTTCCTTGTCATATTCAGTGTAGACTTATTCTTCCAGAGGTGGTGATGTTTTTTTCTCGTCCATTCTATGACTGGGAGTTTGAATATTCGTATTCCATACACTGGCAGCTTATATTTTCTTCTAGTAGTTCATTACAGCTTTTGTTGCTCTTTTTTCTTCACTGTAGGTGACAGAAATCCGTTTGAAGTATTTTGACACCGTTCCTGTAGCTACTGCGATGTGTGTCTTGAAAACCGGTTTTCTGTTTGTTGCATCTGAGTTTGGAAATCAGTGAGTATTAAAATCTTTATTTCTTTATAGCATTTATACAGGTCTGTGACTGAGATGATGCTAAAATTGTTGTTCGTTTCTTGTGTGAAATTTTAAAGAATGACTAAAAAATTTAGAATTAGTAAAGCTGCTTGATAGACATGCATACAAATATGTGCATGGCTGCATGTTCACTTTTTATGTGGCAGAATGTTTTTCATACATGCATAGGTCTGTTAATTAAGTATGATTATTGTATATCAGTGCCTTTAGACCTTGCATGCACCGTATGCAACACACATGTTCCCCATGCAGGACGTAGAGCATAAGTGACATATGGATGCGTTTACTCAGAACAACTTTCCTGCCAATCTGAACGCCATCATTGCTTGTCGGTCTGAATGCCCTTTTGTGCTTCATGCCTAGCAGTCAGAGAAGTGCCCCTTTGGGGTCTTTTTTATTGTCCTTTAATTTTGTTACCTTTTAGTTACGTAGAGTTCATGTCATCCAAGCAGGGAAAATGTGTGTGGGAGTCAAATTTCCCGTAAGTATTGTCAGTATTTTTTGTCTGGGTGCTTCCCACCACCATATGTCACCATACATCCTGTTGCATTTGTATCCAAAACTTGAATAAGTCACTTACTTTCCCTTGTCATCTGTCTTGAGAGCCAAAGGCTTAAATTATAGCCCAAGGCAGCATGATGGAATTTCCTAACAGAGGTCCTGTTAAGCATAAAGGTGGCCAAGAAACCTCTGCTGGATACTTTTTGTCCAGCCTTCACCAGATGTCTCTCTAAGCGGTTTAAATGTCTTGATACCATCTGGCGTCTGTATAGGATTCATCTACCCCAACCCTATCTGAGGCCGGGATGGATCTTTCGTTCCGCACATCTTCTGAAGCTTTGCGGGAGTGTGTTCCGTATGTCAGGGGGCGACTATGGTTGATAATCTTGGAGGGCCCCAGAGGGATTTGGCAAGATTTTGTCAGGAACTCTTATTGAATCTCGTCAGAACTTCTGGTGTTTGTCAGAGCAGACGTTCTTGCTAAGAAAAAGCAGATGACTAAACATACTTCTGTTTGCCCTAAATATCCTCCTTTAGACTTCTACTGCTTCCAAGTGAGCTAGTGGACCTGATTCCTCAGATGAAAATTCAGAGTCTGATAAGTCCCTGTCCTGTTATTACCAGATGCCTTCACTTTGGCTTATGGTTCTGATGAAGAAGGGTCTACAAGTCCCGAGTCTCCTTTTGAGGAATTATCTTTTGGACACACTAGCAAGGATGATGGAATACTTTTAAGTGGGATTCTTAAGTGTCTGATATCCAAAAAAGGTGGTATGAGCTACTTCAGGTGAATACCCCTAAACCTTTTGCAGTACCTGCTGTATTGGCTGCTGTGTTAGCGGTAGCAATAAAAGGGGTCAGTGTCCAGATTCTCAGCCTTTTATTCTTAAGAAACCTAACCGGTTCTGTAAGGTTCCCACGGATCGTCAATTCTTATTTGATTGACCTTCTCCTGACCCTATTGTGGTGTCAGTCTCCTCTGACAAGCCTTATAAGCTTTTGCCCTCTTCTAAGCTTTTGCCTTCAGACGGACAGTAGACAGTGGAGTGAATTTTTAAAGGAGGTTTGTACTGATTCTACTTTGGCCTTTTGGGCCATCACCTGTCAGACCCACATGACTAGATATATCTGGCCTTTATTGTGCAGGCTTGTCAGGTCATGCCGTATCTCCCCGATTCTGAAGCATAATCTTCTGCTATCTGTTTTAGGTTCTGCCTCTCAGGTGGCTCGCTACTCTGTGAAGTGTAGCTAATGGTTCGTCACTCCATGAAGTGTAGCTAAGATGTTACCACTGCATCTTCCAGGGCTGCTGCCTTTGGGTTTGTCATGAGGTGTTATTCTTGAATCTGATGACGTCCTTTTCATGCTTCCTTGCAGATGGTTTTGGATCCGACTTGGCCACATACATAACACTTCTGATCCAACTCTCGAGCAACTCCTATACATAATCTCTATTCTGACCCAACACCTCAGATCTCATTCACCGCCATCGTGGTTAGACATGGGTTCCACTGTCAAGGATAGTAAGCAGTATTTTTCTTATAGTAACACGATTTATTTCTAAAACTGTAAAAACAAGCAATTCGGATGCACAAGTATAATCAAATTAACTTTAATCGCAAGTAAACTTTCACAAAAACACTTCAGGCAGAAAAAATATTCAAAGATAAAATCTCATATTTATACACTTGATAATGAGAACAAGTTAAATAATTAAATGATTAAGATCAGATGATAAAAGTTAATTAAAAAGTTTAAAGAAACTGTTATTTTACTTTGTTTTGTAGTTCTTTAAGAAATGATTTGATACTGAATGCCTCGTTCAGTCCTGGCAGATATTGTGCCCTGAAGCATAAAATCCATTTACTTTCCTCTTTTTCAGTTAGGTTTTTGTATGTCTCCTCCCCTAATAAATTCAGGTACGACATACGAGATCATAAATTTAAAAATGTGTATAGTCTGATTTTAGCATATGTTTACATAAGGCATTGCCTTCCACTTGCCTTCTTATCTCTAACATATGACTGCATATTCTATCCTTAAATCTCTGATTAGTCTTGCCTACTTAATAAGCACTATTTGTTTCACAAGTGCCGTGGGCTCAGAATGGGAAAAAACAATTGTGAAGTTGTTCAGTCTCTCCGTTCATTCTTGACTGATGGGTTCGGAGCTGATCCCTCTGCTCCGATACGGCCATGTGCAAAGCTCGAGGTCTTCCAGTACCTGGAGGCCAAGCCCCCTATCCCATGATGCACTGTGAATTACCCTGGATCTAGTTTGCCACTGCATCTGATCGGAGGTTCCAGTGTATGCTCAGGCCAGTAACTTTAAAAAAAAATTTCTATTTTACTAGCTTTCAGATACAGCTTTTCTAGTATTTTGCATAACTAGTTAGATAGCTCTTATAGCTTCCTCCTTCCCGTGTGATATCCTATTCCTGCTATAATTAATCTTTAGAGAGTTGGCCTCGTTGTTTTTGGCCTAGTTGAATTGAGTATGTTTTACATATCCAAAACCACAGTCTGGAAGGAGAATCGAATGAAAACGCTGGAATGGAAAGAAATAGCGTAGTAAACACTTTATTTCCGCTTTCGTCAACCGACTTCATCAGAATGACATAAACTAAAAACACACCCATTATATACTCTAATTCCTAACCAATAAAACAATTAATTACACAATTAATCAATCAATTAACTTATCCAATCAAGTCTAAAAATAAAAAAATAAAAAAGAAAAAAAAAAAAAATATATATATTTATTAAAAATACATTTAACTTTAAATAATTTAACATCAGTTAAAAAAGGAGGAAAGCAAACCTATTAATTCTTTGTCAATATTTAATCGAGACCCTTTCAAAAAACATTTAATATTAATGGTCTCATTAAGACCTGGGGGCTTGTCAGCTTTTAATCTGACTTGCCAAAGTGTTTCCCTTTGTTCTACAAAATTTTTGTAATCACCACCCCTTAAGTCAGATTTAACAACCTCTACCACTGAAAATAAAAATTTTTTAAAATTTTTACAAATGACAGAGTGTCTAAATAAGACACTATTAACATCTTTGCTCTTAATATTATAAACATGTTCTCGAATACGAACATTAAGACTACGGGTGGTCATACCAACGTAGAACCCAGGGCAGGAACTACACATGGCAATATACACTACCCCTCAGTGCGACAATTAACAAATTCTGGCACCATAAAGTCCGGTCCATAGTATCTATAACAACAATAGGACCTTTAGAAATATATCTACACATGTTACAATTATTGCAGGCAAACATACCCTTGCTTTCAATATTTCTATTTTTCAAAGAACATTTGTCAAATTCCAGAGCTTTTTTAATATTATATACATTCCTGTACACAAAATTAGGTTTATTACCTAAAACTCGAAAAATATCAGAATTTCCCTCAATAATTTTCCAGTTATTCAATAAAATTCTTCTAATTTGATCCCCATCCATACTCATTTCCAAGGAACAAACTAAATTGTCACATTTCACATTCTTGGCATGTTTGTTACTATACAAATTTTGAAAAGCAGAATTTGGAATGTTTAATAATGCTGGATAAAACGAATGACGTTTGCCCAACACTTCACTTATAATATTATCCAATAATTCTGGTGGATAGCCTCTCTCAAGGAACAAATTTTTAATAAACTCTATCTCCAAAACAAGATCCCTATCATCTGAGGTCATCCGACATGCCCTAATGACTTGTCCTTTGGGAATGTTACGTATCATGTATTTGGGATGTGCACTTGAATAATGGACATAACTGTTCGTAAATGTCTTTTTTCGATGTATTTTACTTTTGAATTTCCCATCCAAAAAGTCCCACAAGACACAAATATCCAAAAAATTAATCCTAAGACCAACATCACCTAGAGTAAATTTCAAAAAACAGTTCGACATATTAATTTCAGAAAGAAAATGAACAACAGATGTTTTGTTCCCTTCAATAATGAAAATCAAATCATCAACAAATCTCTGATAAAATAAAATATTAAATCGGTGTACTAAATGCCTTAAAAAAGTAGATTCCCACCAGATCATAACAATGTTTGCATAAGAGGGTGCGGCAGAAGACCCCATAGCTACCCCCCTCTTTTGCCGATAAAATTTATCCTTAAAAATAAAATAGTTGTTTTGTAGTATGATCTCGATGAACCTACAAATGGTGGAGATTTGTCCAACTGAATGTTGCCCATTTTGTGTTAGTACAATCTGAACAGCTTGACCCCTCATCATGTGGAATACATGTAAACAAAGAAGTTACATCTAAAGTAAAAAGCAGATGTTTATTTGGATCAAAAATTGCCCTGGCAGCAAAGGAATTCAATTTGGTTAAAAAATGCCAGGAATCCTGCAGAAAGCTTTCCTGCTTAGAAATTATGGGACCAAGGGTGGCATCAACAATCAAGGAGATACCCTCAGTGACGGAGTTCGGTGCTGACACTATTGGCCTAAAAGGAGGCTCAAATGTGTTCTTATGTGTTTTCGGAATCCCAAATAAGATACCAATCCTGGGATTCTTAACACAGAACTCATAAACGTCCAAGTCAATCTCATTACACATTAAAGCTTCATAAAGAAAAGAATGAATTAAACGTTGTTTCCTCTTGATGTCTTAAAGGGAAATGACCTCATATTCATCCTCATTCCCTAATAGTTGTAACATTTTTAAACAATATGCATCCTGCTTCATTATGACTATATTGCCCCCCTTGTCACTTTTCATAAATCTAATGTCCCCATTTCTTTGACATAACTCCTTAAATGCTTTCCTGTCATTGTAACTTAAATTGTATTCCGTTTTACCTCTCTTTAAAAATATTCCTTCAACTTCTCTAATGCATGCTTCTTCAAACACTTTAATAGTATTACTTAGAGTGGGGTTATAATCTGAAGGTTTTTTAAGCGGTTTCTTAATAACTGGAATATCGCTTAATATATAATTCAAGTTCATTTTCCTGGTGAACTTTTTAATGTCCACAATAGTTCTGCACAAGTCTGCCTTCTTAGTGGGCACAAAATTTAAACCTAAACGTAATAACCTAAGTTCACAGGGTGTAAAAATATGCTCTGTTAGATTTTACTTTAGATGTAACTTCTTTGTTTACATGTATTCCACATGATGAGGGGGTCGAAGCTGTTCGTATTGTACTAACACAAAATGGGCAACATTCAGTTGGACAAATCTCCACCATTTGTAGGTTCATCGAGATCATACTACAAAACAACTATTTTATTTTTAAGGATAAATTTTATCGGCAAAAGAGGGGGGTAGCTATGGGGTCTTCTGCCGCACCCTCTTATGCAAACATTGTTATGATCTGGTGGGAATCTACTTTTTTAAGGCATTTAGTACACCGATTTAATATTTTATTTTATCAGAGATTTGTTGATGATTTGATTTTCATTATTGAAGGGAACAAAACATCTGTTGTTCATTTTCTTTCTGAAATTAATATGTCGAACTGTTTTTTGAAATTTACTCTAGGTGATGTTGGTCTTAGGATTAATTTTTTGGATATTTGTGTCTTGTGGGACTTTTTGGATGGGAAATTCAAAAGTAAAATACATCGAAAAAAGACATTTACGATCAGTTATGTCCATTATTCAAGTGCACATCCCAAATACATGATACGTAACATTCCCAAAGGACAAGTCATTAGGGCATGTCGGATGACCTCAGATGATAGGGATCTTGTTTTGGAGATAGAGTTTATTAAAAATTTGTTCCTTGAGAGAGGCTATCCACCAGAATTATTGGATAATATTATAAGTGAAGTGTTGGGCAAACGTCATTCGTTTATCCAGCATTATTAAACATTCCAAATTCTGCTTTTCAAAATTTGTATAGTAACAAACATGCCAAGAATGTGAAATGTGACAATTGAGTTTGTTCCTTGGAAATGAGTATGGATGGGGATCAAATTAGAAGAATTTTATTGAATAACTGGAAAATTATTGAGGGAAATTCTGATATTTTTCGAGTTTTAGGTAATAAACCTAATTTTGTGTACAGGAATGTATATAATATTAAAAAAGCTCTGGAATTTGACAAATGTTCTTTGAAAAATAGAAATATTGAAAGCCAAGGGTATGTTTGCCTGCAATAATTGTAACATGTGTAGATATATTTCTAAAGGTCCTATTGTTGTTATAGATACTATGGACCGGACTTTTATGGTGCCAGAATTTGTTAATGGTCATACTGAGGGGGTAGTGTATATTGCCATGTGTAGTTCCTGCCCTGGGTTCTATGTTGGTATGACCACCCGTAGTCTTAATGTTCGTATTCGAGAACATGTTTATAATATTAAGAGCAAAGATGTTAATAGTGTCTTATTTAGACACTCTGTCATTTGTAAAAATTTTAAAAAATTTTTATTTTCAGTGGTAGAGGTTGTTAAATCTGACTTAAGGGGTGGTGATTACAAAAATTTTGTAGAACAAAGGGAAACACTTTGGCAAGTCAGATTAAAAGCTGACAAGCCCCCAGGTCTTAATGAGACCATTAATATTAAATGTTTTTTGAAAGGGTCTCGATTAAATATTGACAAAGAATTAATAGGTTTGCTTTCCTCCTTTTTTAACTGATGTTAAATTATTTAAAGTTAAATGTATTTTTAATAAATATATATATATATATATTTTTTTTTTTTTTTTTCTTTTTTTATTTTTAGACTTGATTGGATAAGTTAATTGATTGATTAATTGTGTAATTAATTGTTTTATTGGTTAGGAATTAGAGTATATAATGGGTGTGTTTTTAGTTTATGTCATTCTGATGAAGTCTGTTGACGAAAGCGGAAATAAAGTGTTTACTACGCTATTTCTTTCCATTCCAGCGTTTTCATTCAATTCTCCTTCCAGACTGTGGTTTTGGATTTGTTTTTTGGCTTTTTCATTGTTTGTTTTGGTTCAAGTGCTGACATGGAAGGGGAGATGGATGATGAGCTGTTAAATTTATCCACCTATACTTTTCCAAGCAGCGATGCTGGTAAGGATATGAACAGTTTACTTTTGACAACATTGATGGATATTCAAAAGTCTTTGAAATTTTTAATGGCGAATGCCACTGCAAAAACTTCACAAGCGGCGAATGCCTCAAGTCCGAGTGGTTCCTTTAATGAGCTTGATACAAGTAGTTGAAGTGGAGCCTGGTAACAACGTCAGCAATCCGGCGACAAAAACTGTAACAGGTACTTCTGCTTTTGGTGCTACCAACAAGTCCCGAGTAAAATCCTTGCTGAAACCGTTGCACAACCCCTTTGTAAATTTTTCGTGTAGACAACATTACAACAATGAAGAAATCAACAGGAAACGTGATGTTCTAACGAAGTTGGTGAAAAGACATCGTTCTCTAGTTGTTGAAAATTGTTATTTTGAACAATGTATCGAGTTAAAAATTATGCCGAAGGGGTTGAGATTTTTCAAATGCCCCAACGGCGTACATACAGGAGATGCTATGTTTGGGACTTTGGTAACATTCTTCAATGAAGCAGGTATGGCATTTTTAAGACTGCTTATCGATCATAATGTTGTAAAGATGTCTAACTTAAAGGATGAGATTGATCAGTTAGAGCAAGAAATAGCGGACAGTAACGTTTACAATGGTGATGTTTTTAAGTCAGTTTTCGATGAGGTTGAAAAACACTCATTAGAAATCACAAATAGAAAGCAAACAAAATTACAACGAGACATTATTGCGTATGAAACAAAAACAGCATATTCCCATTTTGTTTCAAACAACAGGGACTATAACAATAAACAACAAAGTTATCAAGGTTTTAATAGGCGACACTACAGTTCCGTGGTTGCTACCAAAGAATCTTTTGGTAGTTTTTCTCACGGAAAAGCAACTGCATGTATTCAGGGTTCGGATTGTGGAAACACCAATGAGGTTTGTACTTCTTTTACAAGGACCAATGTTGGTTCTTTAAAAACATCTGAACAGGTTGCTAATAATACAGGCGATAAGATGTCGAGTGGCGATTTAAATACCTTGGATGAAATTGTTGACACAACTGGGACTGATAAAGAACCTTCCACTGTTTTAAACAGTGTGTCTAACAATGTTAATAATGTTAATGGTTTTTTAGGGAAGAAATGCTTACAGCCGAAGAAAACCGTCCTCACGAGAAGCCGGACTTTTCTGAATTCGAACTCCTCGGGAGACGAGAATTAACTTCATTGAATGACAATTCGGACATTATCAATCTAACAGAGCATATTTTTACACCCTGTGAACTTAGGTTATTACGTTTAGGTTTAAATTTTGTGCCCACTAGGAAGGCAGACTTGTGCAGAACTATTGTGGACATTAAAAAGTTCACCAGGAAAATGAACTTGAATTATATATTAAGCGATATTCCAGTTATTAAGAAACCGCTTAAAAAACCTTCAGATTATAACCCCACTCTTAGTAATACTATTAAAGTGTTTGAAGAAGCATGCATTAGAGAAGTTGAAGGAATATTTTTAAAGAGAGGTAAAACGGAATACAATTTAAGTTACAATGACAGGAAAGCATTTAAGGAGTTAATGTCAAAGAAATGGGGACATTAGATTTATGAAAAGTGACAAAGGGGGCAATATAGTCATAATGAAGCAGGATGCATATTGTTTAAAAATGTTACAACTATTAGGGAATGAGGATGAATATGAGGTCATTTCCCTTTATGACATCAAGAGGAAACAACGTTTAATTCATTCTTTTCTTTATGAAGCTTTAATGTGTAATGAGATTGACTTGGACGTTTATGAGTTCTGTGTTATTAAGAATCCCAGGATTGGTATCTTATTTGTGATTCCGAAAACACATAAGAACACATTTGAGCCTCCTTTTAGGCCAATAGTGTCAGCACCGAACTCCGTCACTGAGGGTATCTCCTTGATTGTTGATGCCACCCTTGGTCCCATAATTTCTAAGCAGGAAAGCTTTCTGCAGGATTCCTGGCATTTTTTAACCAAATTGAATTCCTTTGCTGCCAGGGCAATTTTTGATCCAAATAAACATCTGCTTTTTACTTTAGATGTAACTTCTTTGTTTACATGTATTCCACATGATGAGGGGGTCGAAGCTGTTCGTATTGTACTAACACAAAATGGGCAACATTCAGTTGGACAAATCTCCACCATTTGTAGGTTCATAGAGATCATACTACAAAACAACTATTTTATTTTTAAGGATAAATTTTATCGGCAAAAGAGGGGGGTAGCTATGGGGTCTTCTGCCGCACCCTCTTATGCAAACATTGTTATGATCTGGTGGGAATCTACTTTTTTAAGGCATTTAGTACACCGATTTAATATTTTATTTTATCAGAGATTTGTTGATGATTTGATTTTCATTATTGAAGGGAACAAAACATCTGTTGTTCATTTTCTTTCTGAAATTAATATGTCGAACTGTTTTTTGAAATTTACTCTAGGTGATGTTGGTCTTAGGATTAATTTTTTGGATATTTGTGTCTTGTGGGACTTTTTGGATGGGAAATTCAAAAGTAAAATACATCGAAAAGACATTTACTGAACAGTTATGTCCATTATTCAAGTGCACATCCCAAATACATGATACGTAACATTCCCAAAGGACAAGTCATTAGGGCATGTCGGATGACCTCAGATGATAGGGATCTTGTTTTGGAGATAGAGTTTATTAAAAATCTGTTCCTTGAGAGAGGCTATCCACCAGAATTATTGGATAATATTATAAGTGAAGTGTTGGGCAAACGTCATTCGTTTTATCCAGCATTATTAAACATTCCAAATTCTGCTTTTCAAAATTTGTATAGTAACAAACATGCCAAGAATGTGAAATGTGACAATTTAGTTTGTTCCTTGGAAATGAGTATGGATGGGGATCAAATTAGAAGAATTTTATTGAATAACTGGAAAATTATTGAGGGAAATTCTGATATTTTTCGAGTTTTAGGTAATAAACCTAATTTTGTGTACAGGAATGTATATAATATTAAAAAAGCTCTGGAATTTGACAAATGTTCTTTGAAAAATAGAAATATTGAAAGCAAGGGTATGTTTGCCTGCAATAATTGTAACATGTGTAGATATATTTCTAAAGGTCCTATTGTTGTTATAGATACTATGGACCGGACTTTTATGGTGCCAGAATTTGTTAATTGTCGTACTGAGGGGGTAGTGTATATTGCCATGTGTAGTTCCTGCCCTGGGTTCTACGTTGGTATGACCACCCGTAGTCTTAATGTTCGTATTCGAGAACGTTTATAATATTAAGAGCAAAGATGTTAATAGTGTCTTATTTAGACACTGTCATTTTGTAAAAATTTTAAAAAATTTTTATTTTCAGTGGTAGAGGTTGTTAAATCTGACTTAAGGGGTGGTGATTACAAAAATTTTGTAGAACAAAGGGAAACACTTTGGCAAGTCAGATTAAAAGCTGACAAGCCCCCAGGTCTTAATGAGACCATTAATATTAAATGTTTTTTGAAAGGGTCTCGATTAAATATTGACAAAGAATTAATAGGTTTGCTTTCCTCCTTTTTTAACTGATGTTAAATTATTTAAAGTTAAATGTATTTTTAATAAATATGTATATATTTTTTTTTTTTTTTTTTTTTTTTTCTTTTTTCTTTTTTTATTTTTAGACTTGATTGGATAAGTTAATTGATTGATTAATTGTGTAATTAATTGTTTTATTGGTTAGGAATTAGAGTATATAATGGGTGTGTTTTTAGTTTGTCATTCTGATGAAGTCTGTTGACGAAGCGGAAATAAAGTGTTTACTACGCTATTTCTTTCCATTCCAGCGTTTTCATTCGATTCTCCTTCCAGACTGTGGTTTTGGATTTGTTTTTTGGCTTTTTCATTGTATGTTTTACATATCTTGTAATGCTTAGAATTATAATGTGAGTGTTTTAGTGTGATATTTGTACTTATTATATTTACTCTTTATGTTGATTTCTGAATGTGCAGAAAATAAAGAATTGCAGAAATTATTGCATGCAGCTGAACAGGTTGGAAAGCATACTTTGCAATGTAGTTTTGACTCCTTAGAGGCCTCCTGTAGGGCTGCAGTTACTGGATCTGTGATTAGGCGGCATCCCTGGCTAAAGGAACAGAATTTGCCTGATCATGTTAAAGCTAAATTGCTAGATGCACCTTTACAGCAGGATACTCTGTTTGGTAGTAAGGCAGACGAGGTTTTAAAGAAAATGGAAGATAAAGCTATGTCTATTCAAACTGTTAGACTTCTTACAAGTGCAGCCACCAAGTCTCAGTAGACACTGGCCTGCAAAGAATTGGTCCTTTCCTATGTCAGACAGAGCTCAAAAGGGCAAATCCAGATGCCCTAAGGGTTCCAGATACCAGGCGCAAGATTCATACAGGTCAATGCAATGTGGTGCTCCTACCTTCAACTCTGGAGGAGATAAAGTACAAACCTACAGAAAACAGTCCCAATGACTTCCCTCTGCCTACACCAAGCACTTATCTTTTTGACAGCACCCTTAGGGGGAAAATTAGCACTTTTTGCTGAAAATTGGCATTTAATAACCCAGGACAAGTGGGTACTAAACATAGTATCACGGATACAGATTCCATTTCCACACTCGGCCAATGGCAAACGATTGGCCAGACCTGCCCAAAAATCAATGGGCAGAGGCACAGAAACAGGTTACGTCCCTCATGGATATGGGGGCCATTCAACCAGTACCAGAACATCTAGGTCTGTCAGCCTTTCAGATTTGTATATGGATCGATTGGTGCAGAAGCTCCTACAGACACCAGGCCTTGCTAAATTGCGGTCGGCTCCGACCCAAGCGGCTTCTGAGCCGAAGACCACTACTGTTCCTTCGACTACTCTACTCTTCCTCCAGTGTCCTCGGTGCCGACTGGGGATTCTAGAAGCCAACACACTCCAGTCGGATCTGGAAAGGATAGTCGAACAGAGTTGTCAGTGCCGACTTTCCCTCTCGGGGCTTCGGCTCGGATGACCTCTGCTCCTACCTCCGGTTCGGAGCCCACTGCCTCTGTGCGGGAGGGTTTGACGGTTCCCTTGGATCTGTCTATTCTTTCCCATCCCGTTGGTGCCTTCGATGCCATGTGGAGAGCTTTGTCACCCAAGACATCCTCTACTTCAGGCCTTGCTTCCTCATCCCCTAAAGCGCCTGTGTCTGCTTCTGCTTCCATCATCCAGGCTAAGCGTAGAGACCCAGAGCCTTGGGTAGCCCCACAGGGTACCCCCTGCTCTTCTGAGACCTCTC
>NC_056741.1:1828500072-1828520840 GCF_019279795.1 Protopterus annectens
CCGGAGTCAAACAACACATTAGCCCAAATGGAACACTGAGATGGTAATTTTTATAATTTATCAAAATATTCATTAACTGAGCATGAGTACAAAGTACTTAGCAAGGGATTAATGACCATCATTGACCCTTCACATCCAGGGCACCATTTTTTTGAACTGTTACTGTCAGCCAGGCGTATATTTATACCCACCAAAACAAGCAGATATAAGAACAGTTTTTTTTTCTGGAGGCCATCAAGTTCATAAACGGTTAACTCGGCTTAAGAGGAAAGTAAGTGGATTTTGCTCTCTTGGGCACAGTATCTGCCAGGACTGAACGAGGCATTCAGTATCAAACCATCTCTTAAAGAACTACAAAATAAAGTGAAATAGTTTCTTTGAACTTTTTAATTGTTTTATTATCATCTGATCTTAATCATTTAATTATTTGATTTGTTCTCAGTATCAAGTGTATAAATGTGATTCTGTCTTGGAATGTTTTTTTCTGCTTGAAGAAGCATTTTTACCATAGTTTGCTTTCAGTTAAAGTTCATTTTTTTTTTTTTATCTGTGGCTTTGGATTGCTTGTTATTACAGTACATTTGTTGTTTGGTTGATTGGACTTGCGAGCTCAGGGTATTGGTTTGTTTATTTCTGAAACTTGCTTCCCTTTTCTCTCAAAACTTATTGCTGCTTCTGTCTGATTCCTCACTCTGACGTTTTTTGCTGGCGTTAGGGTCTCTCTTCTCTTTTATCCTTTTAACTTGTACTCATTTTGAGTAGTATTGGTAACTTTCTTTATTTTTCTAGGAATTCTCTAACATACAGTAGTTGATGTTTCTTTTCCTTTCTCACATTATTGTTTAAAGAAAAAATTATTGTGAATTGTTCTTTATAGATTACACCATGTTTTCTGATTGACCATGTCAGAGAAACCTACTGGCTTCAAAAAGTGTGCTTATTGTGGGTATAAGATCTTAAACTCAAATGCCCACAGAAAGTGCGTGTATTGACTGGGAACTGACCATCTTGACTCTTGTTATCCCGTTTGTGCCACTTTTAATCCCAAGGCATTATTGGACAGCTGCAATAAATTGATTTAATCTGATTTGAAAAAGGTTGCTACCTCCCAAACACTCAAGTTTCCTTGGATGCCAGAAAAAGATCTCCTCAGAAGTCCTTGAGGGCTTTTTCTGAGCCAAAGGAGAAGATTAGAAAAATTTGAATCCGATCACCTTAGATACAAAACCTCTTTGGCCTTCATCAGATCCGAAAGGCTCGTCTCCTGTTGTCATTTCTCCTTTACCATCTACTTTTTCAGATCCTAAGTCCTCTGATCTGACAACCAGTTCAACTCATAGAACTCGTACTCCAGAGTATGCACTGAAACCTCTTTCTTCTTCTCTTCACTCAGCCTTTTCAGACCTCAAGGAAACACTCTAAACCCTCATCCACAGCATCTTGCAGGTCTTTGAGGAGTAAGACAGAGGTGGATGTGAATAGGATGATACAGAAATTTCTCACGGCTCAGATCCAGATGGGGGTCATGCCAGCTCCGTCCACTCTTGGATCCGTGAGCGCACCTGCTAAGTCCATTGTCTGTCCTCCTCTGACTGGTGGTTTCTGAGTCCCAGATTCAAGAACCCTGAGAAGTTCGGCATCAGATCCAAGGAAAGTACCTTCAACTTAGATGTCTCTGACCAGTTCTGCTCTGATGCCCTCTGATCAGATGGGGTCTGTGATATGAAAGGTCTATGCCGAATCAGAGGAGTTGGGTTCAGCCCCGACTTTGATCCATCACTTCCTGTTGGAGCCTCTGCCCTGTACAGCTTGGATCTAATTCTCCCCATGAGGCTCAGATGCGGGGGTGGCCCTGATCTTGCTTCCTTCCTTCCTTCTGAGAGACTTCGACTCAGAGGATGGAGGGAGAAATTTCCCCTGGTCCTTCTGCATTCAAGGTGGTAGAAAGGGCTTTCTCTGTTCAGAGAACCATCTTGTTTTATCTGGGATCCTGCCATATTCCACCTTTGTTTCTGAGCTTTGAGCCCATCAGACCTATTCCAGAGAGAGAGAGACAGTTCTGGGAAGCCTCCGCACTGTTCCCCTACAGGAACCCCCCCCCCGATACATCTTCTGAACACCCCACGTGGGAGGTTCCTCGGAAGCGGATGTGTAAGCGGGGGCACATAGACTTGCCCATGGAGTCTTTCATGGAAGACACTTGATTTTCATGAGGGAGAAGGATCCCCCAGATCACCATTCGATTACATCTCCTTCCTCTAAATCATCAAGCGGAAGGTTGTTGGTCTTCCCAATGTCCTTCTGAAGAATCGGTGTTTATGGAGGCTTTCGGTTATGGACCATCTACGATTTAGGTGGACCCCCTCCCGGCAGATGAATTTTGTCTTGGTTTCCTGCCAGGCTTGGAAGGAACCAGATACTGTCAAAGCTATTCCCAAGAGCCCAGAAAATGTCTGTCCCCTTCTGCTGATGGACCTCACTGGAGAAAGGGAGTTCTGGTTGATGCTTTAGTGGTGGCGACAGCAGCCACCAAGAAGATGCTAGCTATGCAAAGCTAATCTTTTCACCCACTGAACTGGGAGATCAGAGTGATGGAGAGATTAGGAAAGAGTAGGTGCACCTTGGCTACATTTACACTGAAATCGGTAAACTACTCTGCACACTTAACTTGGCTACAGAGAGATTTGATGAAGGAACTATCAAACACTCTCATGGAGTCTGCAGAGAATTTCAAAAAGGCTTCCTCACAACTGGCCACTTTGTTGTCCATTTCTAATGCATCGATGAGGCTGATCTCCCATGCAGCGGAAGGTACCTCACGAGCAGCCAGTTCAGGCATAGGCATAAGGAGACTTTGTTGGATGTGGCTGTGTGATGTTGTGGAGCCCTTCAAGACATCCTTTGTCAATGCCCTCTTTGGCACTTCCTTGTTTGTGCCATCATTTAAAGACGTGCTTAACCACAGCGAACAAAATGGAAAAGCTCTGCTGTAGCAATCAAGTTTCCTATCCCTCAAAGGGCCTTCATCAGAAACCAATGAGGTGATAAAAAGATGTGGTTCCTAAAATCTGTGGGTCCCAGGGTTCATGTGGGGATAATTCCTCCAGAAACAAAGGAGGAAATTTGAATGGAAGACATTGCCCAAGATTTAGAGAGAGCGCCTGCAGAATCAGGATTGCGTTGATTCCCTTTCTGATGGGTCCTATCAGCATTCCTGAAGTGCTGCCTGACTGTCCTAACTGTGGAGGCATTTGATGGTTATTTCTCTTTGCACCTAGATGCCTGTACATATATCACAAAAAGTTCATGGATGTTAAGAATCATATCCAGAAGTTACTACATAATATTTTCCCTTCCTCTTCGTATCCAATAGAGGAAACTCCACGATGTTCCACTCAGTCAGAGGGAAGATGCAGAACAAGAAATGCAAAGCTGCTTCAGAAGTCACCCAAGAGGTGCCACCCAGCCAGAGAGGATTCAGAGCTTACTCCTGCTTCTTTTTGTGCCAGAGAAAACAGAGGACCCATTTTGGATCTAAGCATCTTGAACCAGTATGTAAAGGAAATGACGTTCTGAATGGTTGTGGTTCAGTTCATCCTGCCTTTTCTGTGCAAGGGCAATTGGATGCGTTCTGTAGATCTCCAGTATGTGTACTTTCACAAAAATAGACAGGTGGTCTAGGAGTCATCTATGCTTTTGGCTGGGAACCAGTCATTACCGATTCAGCGTACTGCCCTTTGGACTCGCCACTGCCCCCCTCTTCAGGGTATTTATCAAATGCATGGCAGTTGTGGCAGCTTACTTGAGACTTGGGATTCCAAATGTTTCCATATCTCTACAAATGGCTCTTCATCGTCCCAGCCAAGCATCAACTTCTAAAATCCAGGGAGTACTTGGCTCCAGGTTTCTGACATGTTGGATATCTCCGTAAACCTTGCTAAGTTGAACCTAGTCCTGGTACAGACCCTGAAATTTATAGGGACTGTCTTGAATAACTACATCTTGGGTGGCGTCCTTGACTCTCCATCGCATCACATCCTTGAGATATCAGGTTCGGCTGTACTATCTCACCTGTTTCCTCCATTAGTACTACATGCTCTTGGGTACCGATGTCAACTGCCATACTTATAGTCCCTGTAACACAATTCTTTATGCAAATCCTTCAATGGACTTTGGTGGTATGGTAGTCCATGCACTATCAGGCCCTGTCTTTTCCCATAAGTCTCACCCCAGTCTGCAAACTGCATATTATTTGGTGGATTCAGTTCAACCTGTTTCTGGGCAGACCATTTAGCCTTCCTCCCCCAGTTGCCACAGGGACCATGGATGCTTCCCCGCTAGGGTGAGGGAGGGAGCATTTCATGGGAAAGATGGTCCAAGGTATATGGTCCACTTTGGTGTCCAAGTTGCATATCAATGTCCTAGAGTTGAGAGCAGTCCTTTTAGCAATGCAAACATTTCAAGATGTTCTCCCTGTAGGGACTGTTGCAGTTCATGCAGGCAACATGTCAGTAGTCTGGTACATCAAGAAACAAGGAGAAATCCTGTCTTATGCTCTGTGCATAGAGGCCATGAGAGTTTGTGAATGGGTGATAGCTTTAGACTGCTTTCTCTCTGCAATGCACATCCCGGGGAAAACCAACGCACTAGCAGACAGGCTTAGCAGGTTCATTCGGATGCCTCACGAGTGATCTCTCGAATGGTCAGTAGCAAATATCTTCAGCTGCCTGGGCCAGCTTGCTGTGACCTATTTGCCTCACCCCCCCCTCAACAAGTGCGGCAAGTACTTTGCTCTAGTTCCCCCCCTCTGGGGGAGTCTCTGATTCATTATTGTCCTGTGGAGTCTCCTGTATGCTTACCCTCCTCTTCCTCTGATTCCAGATTTCTTAGAGAAAGCAAGCAGGTTTGAGAGCTCAGTCATCCTCGTTGCTCACTTCTGGCCTTGACCGGTATAGATACGCTTCCTCATTTCTCACTTGAGGTATCCTCCATGGATACTGGAACCCACTCAGGATCTCCTGTCTCATCCATCAAGAATTCAACATCCCAGTCTCCACGTCCTCTAACTGCATGGTTTCTCAACTTCCAGTAGTAGACAATCCAGACTTGCTTCCTCAATTCATGAGATTACTTTGGCCTCACAGAAGGTTTCTACCAAGAAATTCTACAGAAGCAAATCATTTTATTACAGCCGTTTTGCAAACTTTGATATTTATTTTAACTGTTCCCTGCTAATTTTGATTACTGCCCTTTATTTTTTTGTTTTTTTCAACTGCATTTGCGGCTACAGTTTACACACAAGTGTGCTAGCCTTTGAGCCTTAAAAGTGAATTTTACTACTGCATTTACTGTATTTCTGTTTCTGTAACAACACCCCCCCCCCAAAAAAAAAAATCCTGTCTACTTGCTCATTTCCTGCCTGATCTCAGATTTGTTGATTTCAGGACTGTATTTTGTGTTCTGAGTTGTCCAGACCTTGCTGAGATAGAAAAGTCTTTCTGCTCATCAGTGGGAGTGGTAAGCTCTAAGCACCCTATCCATCACCAGAGGAGTGGTTTCCAGCTTAGGAACTGTATTTTGACCGTTTTGGGCTGCTTCTATCCCTTTCAATTTTCTGACTTAAAAAACCTGTGTTTGCGTGTCGCGCAGTGCCGCTAAGCTAGGGTATACTATTACTGGTGTCTTAAAGTCTGCTTTTCAAATTTTCCCTTAGATCTTGCTAGCTTTCATCTGTGAGCACTCAAATCAGACCTCTAAACCCATCACTTGCGTTGAACCTCTTGCAACTGTTATAAGCACACCAACTGCTAGTAGCTTTAAAAACAATTCATAAAGGAAACAAAAACAGCTTCAGTACTTAAAAGGAAGCAAAACAGCTCCAATACTTAAATAGCTAAGCACCTATCTAGGCATGTCTAAAAGTCAGTTCCCTACTCTTTCCCCTATTAACGTGGTGAACCTGGGCATCCTGAAGCAATGTAGCAGTTGCCTCATGTACACAGAAAACCCTCTCCTCCTACTTCCATACACATCCACTTGTGAGAGCTGCACGTACATAGCCAAACTAGAGGCCACGCTCTCTCAAACCAAGACTGGGCTAGCCAGTCAAGAAGAAAAGGGTAACATTTATCACAGCTCATAGAACACACACAGCTCCCTGGCTCACACACCACCACACTGCTCACATAGTAGCCAGAAACACACACCCACTTTTGCAGAGGCTCTCAATAAAAATCTGCCCAAACAACAAAGACCTCCGAGGCAGAAACTCTAGCAGCCATCTCATCCAAACACAATCCCTATGACACACAGCCCACATAAACAGTGTGCCACTCAGCTGAAGCCCATACGGCAATGGACTTTACCCGATACACTAGTCATAGGTGACTCAGTAGTAAGGCACACTGACATTCCACTCACTAGGCTGAATAAGGAGAAGGTTACGGTCAGCTGCTTATCGGGTGCCAGGATTTGCCACTATTTGCCACACTGCACGCATTTGTGTCTCTCCACAACAAGTACAAATATGACTGTCATTGTCCATGTTGATGTGAACGACCTAAGATGCACCTCCCTGGACTACATGGAGAGACATGGAGGAGCTCTCAGATCATGTAGGCCAGGCAGCTATGACCCTAGCCCTGAGTAGCATCCTACCGTCGCCTAGAATAATACCACAGTACAAGCAGAAAATGATTGACTTCAACAATTGGCTAAGTTTCTGGTGTCATTCAAAGGGGATCCAGTATCTGTTTGCGTGAGATGACGTGATCGACAGACCTCAATGCTTTGCCAGAGATGGCCTGCATCTGTCACCATGGGATTCCGGAAACTGGCAAAGGCATTTGCCACACCCCTGTAGTGCATTTTTTAGGCAATGCCCTGAAGACAAATTTACCACCATAACAACTGCAAGCAAATGCAACCAGAGGGTTATGCTACTCAACACTAGAAGCATAAATCTCAAAATGTACTCCCTTGAGTTACTCCTTAAACTGGAGAACATCGACCTCTGTGCAGTAACAGAGACCTGGTTCAAGGCTCCAGAGAAGACACCAGCACTACCAGGCTACATTGCATATCACACCTTTTGACCCCTAAATCTGGACCGAAGCCCTAAAGGTGGTGGTGTATCCCTCTTCATAAAGGATATGCACATCTTCAGACTGGTCACCCAATGTAATGCATCAGAGAATACTACAGGTACAACTAACACTGGGTAAAACTGCAGTCCAGGTTTTAGCCTACTGTAGATCCCCCACAATGTCCCAAGACTCCCACTCCGCATTCCTGAACACTCTGGAAAGCATCAAAGTTCAACCTAGTACCCTTATATTGGGAGACTTTACCCCTCCATTAGCTGGGAAAACTACTCCTGTTCCAACTCTTTTTGCCCATTGACTTCTGGAATTTATTAATTCCAACGCTCTGGACCAACTCATTCTCACCCCAACCAGAGGTAGAAACATTCTTGACCTGGTCATTACAAGCATGGGGGACCGCTGCTGTATACCAGTAATCAATTCCTCCCTCTTTAGATCTGAACACAAGTTAATCACAGTCGATTTCCAAATCCCACCCTCATCCCCCATTGAAGGAAACCACAGTGAAGAACTTCTCCAATGCCAAGTTCAAGCTTCTAGAGACAGTAGTGTCAAACTTAGTCATCCATTCAAATGGAGAATGGATGTATGGCTGCTGAATCATACACCAAGGAAGCCAATCATGTGGTCCCCTGCCATTAAACTTTACAACAGAAGGAAAACACTGTTACAGAAAAGGGTAAAGTCCCAAGACTGGAAAAATTCCCTTGCAAGTCTCAGCAAAAAACTGAGATCCCTCATCAAATCCTCCAAAGCTAGTTATGAAAACAAAATTGCTACAGATGCTAAAGATAACCACAAGGCATTCTTTAGCTATGTCATGAATCTGCATAACAATACGCAGAGGTGCTCTAAGGTACTGCACAATGGCATCACTTATACTGAACCAACAGATATTGTCAATATCTTGGCCGACAGGTTTAGTGCAAACGTTACCCCCCTTCACCTACTCAAGGGCCCATCCCAATACCAAAGGAATGCCAAATCCCTAATATCACAACTGCCAGGTATAAGCTGCACTATCCAAAGCCAAAAATGCAGCTTCCATGGAACCTGTTAATATATCTGGCTGTGTTCTACACAAATTACAAAGGGAACTGGCACCAAACCGGAGTGCCTTGTTCAACCGCGACCTCTCTTCAGGCTTTGTTCCCACCGAATGGTGTACCACTACAGTTATTCCTCTTCACAAAAGGACAGCGACTACTGACCCTGGGAACTAGTACAACATCAGCCTGACGAGCTTGATCTGTAAGGCCACGGAAAGCATCATAATGGACCTCATAAATAGGGATATAGGGAACCTTCAGACCCTGGACCCCTTGCAGTTTGGGTTTGTGAAGGGCATATAATGTCTGTTCAACCTGATAGACTTCTTTGAATCTGTCATCAGAGCGGTCGATGAAGGCAAGGTAGTCCATACAGCCTACCTCAATCTAGCCAAGGCCTTCGACACAATCCCCCCCCACTCAGGGATCATTCACAGACTCTCTAACCTAGGCATTAATCCCTACGTCATAAGATGCGTTGCCAACTGGCTCTTAGATAGAATCCACACAGTGAAAGTAGTGGACTCCAAATTCGACTACCGAGCAATTACAAGTGGAGTCCCACAGGGATCTGTCTTGGGTCCTCTTCTGTTTGGTATCTACTTCTCTGAAGTTGAGGCCAACACCAATGGACTCTGGTTAACCAAATTTGCAGATGACTGCAAACTGGGAGCTATTATTGATTATCAAACTGACAGACATTGTACAAAAGGGCCTAACAGACACCGACTGGCTAAAAAGGGCATAGTCATCCCCTTCGGGGAAAAACACAGTGCCCTCGAACTACCACATCGATGGTAGCTCTCTCAACTCCCAAGGTAAGAGATCTTGGGACACAGGTAATTAGCTACCTCTCCTTCGATAACCATGTTGCCACCATAGTTGGTCCTGCTTTGTGGCACACTTCGTTACAAAAGGTTTCTCATCCAGGAAGAAAGAAATCATAATCCCATTCTACTCGTACCTCATTTTACCCATTATAGAGTACAGTGCCCCATTTGGCATGTACCTCACTAGACACCTGCAATAACTGGAGAGGCCACAAAAATTCCTCATAAAGAGGTTCTTAGGACTCACATGCCCTTTACAAACAGATTCAAAAAGCTCCAGCTTTACTCCATCTCATATCGCCTACTTAGAGGCGATCTCTGCTTGGCATACAAAGCCATGTCTGACCTAGTGTTGCTAGACGTGCTTCATCTGAAAAAGTCGCAATCCCTCCGCACCACATGCTCCAAAGACCTCAGCCTCATCACCACAATAAACAGGACCTGCTGGAGGGACAGGTTCCTAACCCTGAGACTTCCCATACTCTGGAGTAAACTCTCAGTTCATGTCAGGCAGAGCACTTCACTAGCCCTCTTTAAGAAAAATCTTAACGAGTGGATGGGTAACAGGAAATTGACCCCGGGGATCACTTCAGCAGCCTTGCACGATAGGGGCACAAGGAACTAACGTCCGGCAACAGGGCTGGGAATATTCTTGGGCTAGGCTTGTGTTGGCTCCAGGGCCATTAGCCTAGTACTCACCTATGAACCTGTTTGGGCCTCCAACCAGAATATCAACCCTTTGTCAACACCTGTTTCAGTCATTCTTTTCTAACAGCTCTTTTTAAAGAAGGAGCTAGTTTTTCCTACTGTTCTGTTTCAGTTGGCAGCAATTTCTAATTTCCATTCTAGAAACAAATCCTTTTCTCTGTCTTCATCCAGATTGTGTAAAGCCTTCATGAAGGGCATCTTTCTCCTCAGACCCCCAGTAAAGGACCCCTGTCCTCCTTGGGACCTTACTGTGGTCATTCAGGGGTTAACTCTGAAACCCTTTGAACCAGGAGATAAATGCTATATGAAGTTTTTCTTGGAAAACTATCTTAGTGGCTTTCACGGCAGCAAAAAGAATGTATGAGCTCCAGACCCTATCAGCTAATTTCCTTATATTATTTTTCATAAAGGCAGGGTGTCTGTGGGGACCGAGCTTTCCTCTCTTTCTATAGTGGCGAAGGAGAGTAACATTAACCAGTCCATACAATTACCAGTCGTCTTTCCAAAATTTACAAATATAGGACAGTACATGCTTTATCTCCTTAATATGCACAGACAATTACGTTTTTACCTTCACAGGACAAAACAGTTCAGGAAGTCTACTAACTGTTTGCATCCTTTTCCCCTAACTGCTTGGGTCAGGCAGTATCTAAAATTGTACTAGCCAAATGGATTACTGATTGCATTTCATTGGTTTATTCTCAAAGTATTAGAACTGCTCGGATCCCCTAGAGCTCACTCCACTCGGTCTGTGGCTACTTCATCTGTTTTTTTTTACAAGGACTTCCATTGATGTTTGTGCTGCAGCAACTTTGTCAAAGATTCATACTTTTGTTAAACACTACCAATTAGACATTGTCTCCAGAAACAGAACTTCTTTTGGTTAGACGGTGCTTGGGCATGTCCTTCCGTGAGGGCCTCCCAAAGGCTGCATAGCTGGGGTTTTTGTCCCATTTGTGAGAGATGATGAAAACTACATCAGATTTAGTGTTGTCAGTTTTCGTTCTTTTTCAATTTCCCTCCCATCCGTCCCCCAGACTTGTCGATCTTAGAAGCATCTGTTAGACTGTATGTATATCTATTACAAGTTGGGAGATTAGGCCGCAAACTCTGAGGTGTTGGGAATAGAATAGAGCATTATGGGTAGAGGGAGAAGCTTGAGAGTTGGATCTGAAGTCTTGTGTATGCGACCGAGTTGGATCTGAGGATTGCATGTGAACCCATTTGTGAGGAATGAAAATGGACTACCCATGTCAAATTATGGTAAGTATATAACTTCTAAATCTGATGTTGCTTTCATCTGATCTTCAACCCATGGGTTCGGATCTGAACTCTGATCCGACTTGGCCGCATTACCATTACATAGTTTTGATCCAAGAGCTGAGCTCCTCCTCCTCCACCCACAATTCTCTGCTCCACCATCTCTACCCCAGATCTTGTTTGCCGCCATTGCAAATAGCAGCTTCCAGGTGAGCTCCTCCTGGGATTGTTTATTTAGGTTACTGTAACTGTTTTTTGATATTTCTCCACTTTTCTTCCCTCCTTTCTGTTTTTCAGAGCTTTCTTCGCTCCAGAAAAAAAAAAAATACAGACAGACTTTACTTTCTGCCTTCTTTCTTCTACCATGTCTGATGCACCTAAGGCTGGGTTTAAAAAATGCACATGGGTGTGGGCACAGAATACCACCCTCCGTTGCCTGCACCCTGTGCGTTTTTTGCTTGGGTGCTAGTCACCTAGGGTCCTCCTGTCTGCATGGGCTTCAACCAGCGCGCGCTGATAAGACAGGAGGAACAAACTTGGTCTCAAGGGCCTTAGTCTCTCTTATTCCACTATACAGGTCTCTCCTTCAGGAGCCTAAACTCCCTCCAAATCTGACCGGGAGTGCCCAGCTAAGTCCAAAGAATCAGACAAAAACCCCAAGGAAGACCGGCCCCATAAGAGGCCTATAGACTCCAGGGCTTCTCGTTCTCCTTCCCCAAGAGGAAACACTCCTCTCCCCGCCTGACCATTCCACGGATGCCCTTCTATTCCCATGTTGCAGTATTCTGCATATGGGTTTATTCTTCTTGTGTCGTATAGTTACGGCCAGTATTCAAAAGTTTTCAGTCCCTCTGAGGTGCGTGTGAAGTCTGACATGGCTAAAGGAATGTGGGCCATAATAGTGATGTCAGCACACACCAGCCCTCACAATTTTTCGGCCACCAGTCATACACCAGGTGTTACTGCTGACGTCTGATTGTACTAAAATCAGATAAGTACCCTGTTGTGGACCTTTTCAGTCCTTCTTTAAACTTGTATTTCCTGTTAGTCATCCAGAAAGGGGGAAGTGTCTGTATGGCCGCCAGATCCCCTACAAGGACAGCCATGATAAGTTCTACATCTGTTTGGGTCAGTCACACCACAAGGCCTGCCCTATTTGCCAGGTGTTTGTACCCAAGACCCTCCATAGCTGCTTGCATACGTTAAACCTTTATCTAGAAAACCAGCGCTTTAAGCAGATCACTTTAGGGATGGAGGGCTCCTCAGATGTTTGTTTGGAACTGCCAGAAAAGAAGGCTAAGACCCTACGACCTTCATCAACTGCCAAGCCTCTTCCGTCAGGTTCTCAGCTTGTAGCCGACTGTGGCCTGTTAGAAGGATCTGGATTCGCCATATTGGATGGAGCGGGTACCTAGCGGATGCCACGTAATCCCTCGGCGAGAGCACATCTGCTGATGCTATACTGCCGTCTTCTTCTGACGCCAGGGTGAACCAGCATTTTCTGAAGGGCCGTCTGGTCCCTCCGATCCTTTAAAGTCTCCTTAACATTTGGAGAAACCATCTCCAAGATGAAAAAACACTTCAAATGGGAATACTCAGAAATGACTGAGGTCCTAAAAAGATACTGCAACCTTATCCAGATGGAAACCCCTAGCCCATCTGCTGTTCCACCCATCCTTCCTGCCTTTTTAGATGCCTTCTCCACAGCATCTCTTCACCCAGACTCCAATCCCCTGCACCACACAGACCAGACAGACTTTACAAGGTGCCTGACACTGCTAAGCACCTGCTTAAGTGTCCACCTGCTGACCAGCAACTGTATCTACATCTACGGACAAGGCGTCTAAACTCCTGCCCACTACCACAATCCTCCCTGCTGAGCAAGACGATGGAACATCTGGGTAAAAAGATCTGTACCTCTGCTATCTTGTCCTTCAGAGCTACAAACTATCAAACTCATATGGCCATGTATGCCTTATCCCTTCTGGAATCTGCCTCCAAACACCAGGCAGATATTCCAGACTGCCCTGCAAAAGCAACTCTGTCCTCCCTCCTGGCTCTCTCTCTTCCCAGGTCAACAGACATTCTATAAAGTGCAGTTGTGAAGCTGTTGAATCCTCATCCAGGTCACCAGCATCAGCTTCTACCTTGCATAGATACTCCTGGCTTCGCCTACAACCACTGCCTGATGACTTAATGGCAAAGCTTATGAATGCTCCCCTGGACAGTACTGCATTATTTAGCTCCAAGGTAGCTGACCTTTTCAAGTCACTTCAGCAAAAAGGAAAAGAAATGCAGGACCTGAAAGATTTTCTGTATTCTCCCTTACCAAAATTCCAAAGAAACTATCCTGTTAAAACCCAGATATTCTTCATGTTTCACTGTTGCAGTCCTCACACTTGGGTTATCTGCCTGCAGGTAGCCCTCAATCGGCCCGAATACCAGAGTCTAGGGATTTCTGCTTTGGATGCTTCCACCTCTTCCATGATGTCAGGGGTGTAAAACATGCAGCTGATGCCATTACATCAGCTTTTCTTGCCGTGCAGGACCCCGAAGCAGAAGCAGTTTGCAAGTGCCGGTCGGCCGCTACCTGAAATTTTCGTTTTTTGAGTTTCAAACCTGAAGTCTTCTAAAGCGAAGTACCCCGTTGGGGATCCTTTTTTCTTGCTCTAACCGATGTCCGAAAAAGTTAACAATTGTCTTGCCTGTGTAAAGCAAGCACCTTGCAGAGATTTTCATTCTTAATGCGTCACCTGTTTAGGCCCAGACCATGACGTTCCTCGCTGTCGGTTTTGTGCCTTGTTTAATGCCCAAACTATTCGTTGTCTGGCTGACTTTGTCACTAAATTCTTTCGTTTACATTCTCCATATTCCGAAATGGCTTTGATAGGCCATCCAACTAACGATCTGTAAAAAAAAAAAGGATAAAGACAGAGACAGACCGCATAGGTCCATAACTGCCGACGATGCTTACGTTAAGCTAGGCGCCAGTCTGCTGGTACTCAGTGAGGCGCCAACAGCCCCTGATATTAGCTTCTGCAGATTTGCATGCCTCTACTGAGACCCATTCGGAGTCCGGTATGCCGGGAGATACTTCGACTATGCAACCTGCAGATGTCTCTTCCTTGGATGGGTCTACTGTGCAGGCACCGGCTTCTGAGGGTGTATTCAGACCTTCCGATGTTCGTATTAAACAGACTGCTTCGTTTCTGACTAAAACTACTGAGTTTCTCAGGCTCAGAGTTCGCACTACGCCTAGAAAACAGATGACCAAAGCACATGCTCAAGTTCCCATGCTACAGAAAAAATGCTTAGAATTGCTGAAGATCTTATAACATTAGATGTTCATCATGTTACCCTGTTGCAGTCATCACACTTGGGTTATCCTGTCGTCAGGCGGTCCCGCAGTCGGCCGGAATTCATAAGTCTTAGTCCGGCGTCGGTTGCTGTCGCCTCTTCCCTGATGTCAGTGCGCCAGGGGTATATATAATGCAACCGACGCCATTTTCTCAAGTCTTTCTTGCCGCGCGTTGCCTGAAGCAGAAGCAGTTCGCAAGTGCCGGTCGACCGACTCCTGAGATTTTCGAATTCGAATTTCAGACCGTAGTCGTCTGTAAAGCTAAGTACCCCGTTGGGGAAACTTTTCTTGCCTCAGACTGATGTCAGAAAAAGTTAACAATTGTATTTCTTGTGGGAAGCAAATACCTCATAAGGATTTTCATTCTTATTGCATACCTTGCCTAGGCCCAGACCACGACGTCACTTCTTGTCGGTTTTGTGCTAGGTTTAATAAGCGTACTATTAAGACGCTTTGATTTCGCACGACACTACTTTAGTATGAAATTTAACTACACCATGCCGTCGGAGCAACCGACTACCGGCGTGCACAAAAAACGCAGGGATAAGGACAGACAGCCCAGGCCTAAGCCGGATTCCGAGGCCTCGGCTGATCCGGTCTCCGGTCCTCAGTGAGGCTCCGACACAGCCCCTGACTACTGCAGATCTGGAACCTGAGACCGCTACGGAAATTTTGACGGAATGTACCAGGCCGACGCAGCCTTTTACTTCAGGCCCTTCCGACGACTTTGCTTCAAAAGACGTCGGTGCTACAGAAATGCCATCGGTTTCTGAAGGCGTTTTCAGACAGACGACTCTCACCATTAAAACGTTTTCTAATTCGAAGACTCCTTCTAAATCTAAAAGGACTGCACTTCAGTCTCCTGTTCAAGGCCCTATCCCTAAGAAACAGATGCTCAAAATGGCTGAAGATTTGATTTCTTTAATCAGGGGTTCACAGCCCCCTCCTGACAAAAGGCCTAGACAAGAGGAAGATTATGCTTCCTCTGAGCAAATGTCCATTTCTTCAGACTCCTCTGAGGACCAAGACTATTCCTTCTCTCCTTATGAAGATTCTGATGCTGAGGACTCTATTCCCTCAGCTTCTCCTCCTGAAGACTACTCCTTTGGGGAAACTTTTCACACTGAGGGAACATTTTCACTAGGAAGGTCAAGACTTCTCTGATTCAAAGAAAAGACTCAGTTTCTTTTACTCCCCCAACACAGACCACTTGCCATCCCACCAGTTTTGGACATTGTGGATGATGTCTATTTAGAATCCAGTTTCAACCCAGACTCTCTACCTCCTGCTCTGGCTAAGCCTGACAGATATTACAGAGTGCCTGATTCCCACAAATTTCTTTACAAAAGCCCAGTATCTGACCCAGAGACTATCTCCCAGGGTCCCAAGGGGGCTAAGGCTTCTATGGCTAAAAACGCAGTACCTTCTGAGAGTGATTCCAGAGCACTAGACAGGTGGGGGAAAAAGGTTTACACCTCAGCCACACTAGCTATGAGGGCACTGAATTATCAATTTCATATGCTTAAGTATTAGCAATTTCTAATCTCTCAGTTAAAGCAAAGAATAACCACTCTCCCTCAACAATCTGAATTGAAAGAAGTACAAGATCTGTTGCAAGCCACAGAGCAGGTGGGCAAACATATACCTTACAATGTGGGTTTGATTCTTTGGAGGCCTCCTGCAGAGCAGCTGTCACTGGTCTGTTATACGTAGGCATGCTTGGTTAAAGGAACAAACTCTGCCTGATCATGTTAAAACAAAACTACTAGATGCTCCCTTACAGCAGGATGTTCTTTTTGGAGTTAAAGCAGAAGAAGTTTTAAAGAAAATGGAAGATAAGGCAAAATCTATGCAGACAGTCAAAGATTTCCTACAAGTACAACCCCCTCGCTTCAGCAGAAACTGGCCAACAAAAAATTTGTCCTTTCCAGCCACTGACAGACCGCAGAGGGGTAAATACAGACACCCAAGGGGCAGAGGACAACCACAAGCCCATTATAAACCTCGCCAGTGGGGCGCTACAACACAGAAGGGAGGAGAAGACGGGTCTCAATCCACCAGAAGGCAAACTCAATGACTTCCACCTCATCTGGCCAAGCAATACTCTCTTGGCAGCCCCTTTAGGGGGAAAACTCGCACTTTTTGCAGACAACTGGCACATTGTCACAAAGGACAAATGGGTCCTAGACGTAATTTTACGAGGATACAGATTCCACTTTCACACCTTGCCAATGGAAAGAGGAATGCCAAACCTGCCACAAAATCATGGGCAGAGGCACAAAAGCAAATTACAGCTCTCATGGACATGAGAGCCATTCAACTGGTACCTACTCGAGAGCAAGGCCAAGGATTTTACTCAAGACTCTTTCTAGTGCCCAGAAAGGACAATGCCTGGAGACCAGTTCTGGACCTTTCACTTCTAAACACAAGTACCCAAATTCAAGATGCTAACACTACAGCAGCTACTTCCCATGTTGGGCAAGGAAACATGGCTAGTTGCGTTGGACCTCAAGGAGGCATACCTGCATGTCCCTATCAGACAAAGTTGCAGAAGATACCTCCGTTTCATTGCAGGTTCAACCCATTACCAATTCTCTGCACTGCCCTTTGGCTTATCTACTGCGCCCAGAGTTTTCACAAAATGCCTGGCACCAGTAATTGCATACTGCAGACAGAGGAATTCAAATATGTCCATACCTGGATGACTGCCTCATCCAAGCAGAAAGCAAAGACATTCTCTTACATCATCTGGCCTTTGTAAAGCATCTACTAAACTGCCTGGGGTACACAGTAAACGAAAAGAAGTCAAAACTAGTACCCTCATAAAAAATGACATTCCTGGGTGCCAGTTTGAATACAACGGCCCAGAAGGCTTATCTTACGCCAGACAAGCAACTACAACTGACTCAGTATTTCAAGACAACAGCAACAAAGACCCAATTAACTGCAAGAAAAATTCTGCAGGCTTTGGGCTTCATGGCATCTTGCATACTAATACCATTTGCAAAGCTGCATATGAGGAAATTACAGTGGTACCTAAAAAGCGTATGATCTCAACACAGCCACAGCTTGGACACGATATCTCTCATTCCCTGCCTACAACAGGAATTTCTATGGTGGTCACAGGCATGTCACCTCAACAAGGGTCAGCCTTTCACCTTGCCCCCAGCCAGGCAGACTATCACAACAGATGCTTCAGACTACGCCTGGGGGGCACACATGGCAGGACAATGGATTCAAGGCCTATGGACTGCAGATCAAAGAAATCTGCACATAAATCAAAAAGAGATGATAGCTGTACAGAAAGCTCTGACAGCCTTCAAGGATCTGTTACATCCATGACAACTTGCAATAAAGACGGACAACACCACAGTAATGTGGTACATAAACAAACCGGGGGTTCACATTCCTACCCTCTATGCAGGCAAGCAATGATCTTATGGAACACAGCTCTGGCCTACCAAGTCCAGTTACAAGCTCAATTCCTGCCAGGACAGAAGAACACATTGGCAGACGACCTCAGCAGAAACATCAAAGATCCCCACGAGTGGAAACTAGATCCACAAATATTTTCAATGATAACTCAAAAATGGGGCCTTCCAAACATAGACCTGTTTGCCAGTCCTCAACTACCAACTGACAAAATTTTGTACAAGGACATTTCACCATCAAGCTTGGAAAGTGGACGCTCTCTCTTTCAGTTGGAAAAACCTGACAGCATATGCCTTCACCTTCCCTCCAATGCCTCTCCTCACAAAGGTTCTTTTGAAGGTCAAAAAGGAGAGACCACGACTGATTCTTAAAGCCCCAGACTGGCCACGCCAGCACTGGTACCCGCTATTGAAAAATATGGCCCACAGCCCACCATGGATATTGCCTCAAATACCCCATTTGCTCACACAACAAAACAAACAGATTCTTCACAGCCAGCTCAAAACTTTAAATCTGGCTGCATGGCAAATCAACTAAACATCCAACCAGCTCCTCTTTCACAAGCAGTTCTGGATGTTATTCTGGAAGCCAGGAGGCCAAGCACCAGGAAGGCTTATTCGGACAAATGGAAAAGGTTTGGTGCCTGGAACCAAGCTAAAGGCCAAGACACAATTCAGCCTCAGGTGCCTCACATTCTACAGTATTTAGCTGAGATGTTGCACATAGGACTTTCCTTTTCCTCAATTAAAATCCATGCTTCAGCTATTTCAACTCACTACAACATGGATCCACCTTTATTTTCACATCCTCTTCTAAGGCAGTTCCTCAGAGGGGCAAAAAACATTAGACCACCCAGGAGAGCTCCTACACCAACATGGGACCTCAACTTTGTTCTGGAAAAACTAACGCTACCTCCCTTTGAACCAGCTTTCTCTGCAGATCTTCAGTTCCTATCATGGAAGACTGCCCTGCTCCTAGCAATAACTTCAGCTAGGAGAGTCTCAGAGCAACAGGCACTAATGGCAGTGGAACCTTCCCTTATTTTTCATCAAGACAGAGTTTCTCTACGAACTAATCCTTCCTTTATGCCTAAGGTGGTTTCCAGTGTAGCTTTAAATCAAACCATCCACTTACCCACCTTCTTCCCCAATCCACAGAACAAAGGTGAGAGACTCCTGCATTCCTTGGACATTCACAGGCAGCTTCATTACTACTTGGACAAAACGAAGGCTTTCAGAAAAACTGATCAGCTCTTTGTATCCTATGCTACAGCTTCTCAAGGGAAGGCTATATCTAAGCAAACCATTTCTAAATGGATAGGTCATTGCATACGTTTCTGCTATACCCATCATGGGAAACCAGTTCCTGCTACCATTAGATGCCACTCTACCAGGGCAACAGCTACCTCTACAGCCTTTCTCAGGGGGGTTCCAACCAAGTAAATTTTAGAAGCTGCAACTTGGAGTTCAGTACACACCTTTACCAAACACTATCACTACCTCTTTACTCTAAGTCCAGGGTGGGCTTCGCCACTACAGTTCTGCAGGGCCTTATTGCCTCCACTAACCCTCTATGATACCTCCCCCCTACCTTAGCTTTGGGATTCAACCCAAGTGTGATGACTGCAGCAGGGTAACACGATGAACATAGTACAATTTTGTACCTACCGTAAATGTAGATGTTGGAGTGTTCACCTTGCTGCAGTCCAGGTTACCCTCCCTCCATCCCCTCTGATCTACTGGCAATATCTCTTCTATGCCTTACTGATGTATTTGCTTATAGCTGAAGGGATTTTGTGTTTGTGCAGTGTTCACTCCATTTGGTACTAATTCAGACCACCTTTTTGGGGGCATCTGACATCTGGGGCAAGAAAAACTGAAGAAAATGGTGTCGATTGCATTATATATACCCCTGGCGCACTGATGTCAGGGAAGAGACGACAGCAACCGACGCCGAACCAAGACTTTGGAATTCCGGTCGACTGCGGGACCGCCTGACGACAGGATAACCCAGGTGTGATGACTGCAGCAGGGTGAACACTCGAACATCTACATTTATGGTAGGTACAAAACTGTACTTTAGGGGAAGCCAGCCTTCCACCTTAAAAGACAAAGGATTGAGTTTCCTTCTGATTCTACAGGCCATGAGTCCTATGACTCTGATCCCTCTGATTCCCAGGACGTTTCCTTATCTACCAATGAGGATTCAGATGGAGAAGATTCCATTCCCTCTGCCTCCCCTCTAGAGGACTTTTCTTTTAGTGAAACCTTACATACCTTAAGAGAGCATTTCCACTGGGAATGCCAGGACTACCCACAGTCCAAAAAGAGACGCTGAGAATTTTTAGACTTGCCTCAGCACAGGCCTCTAGCTATACCCCCTGTCCTGGATATTGTAGATGTCTTCATGGAAACCAGTCTTACTCCAGATACTTTACACCAGCTCCTAGAAAGCCTGACGGGTATTACAGAGAATCTGACTCTCACAAATTTCTCTTTAAGAATCCCACTGCGGATCCAAAGACCATTTTCCAGGGATCTAAAGGTGTTAAGGCTACTACAGCCAGAAACGCTACCCCTCTGGACAGGGATTCTAGAGCTTTAGACAGATGGGGTAAGAAGGTATGCATCTCTGCAACTCTTGCAATAATGGCTTTAAATTGCCAGTTTCACATGTTGAAATAACAACAGCACTACCCCATTACCCAGGACTGATGGGTCCTAAACATTGTACCCAGGGATACATATTCTCCTTCCACTCACTACCAACCCCAAGCGGGTTGCCAGAACTTCCTCCAAACCAGTGGGCAGAGGCTCAAAAGCAAGTGCTTTCTCTTCTCAGTATCAGGGCTAGCCAACTTGTTCCAATAGACAAAGGGAATAGGGTTTCTACTCCAGACTGTTCTTGGTGCCCAGAAAATAGCTCATGGCCCCCTATCCTGGATCTGTCCATTCCCAGCACCTTCCTGGTGGTCCCAAATCTGCTTCTCAACTGGCTGTCCCAGAAAAAACTCATGGCCCCTATCCTT
>NC_056741.1:1828528840-1828538840 GCF_019279795.1 Protopterus annectens
GTTAAACTCTTTTAACATAGCGAGACAGTGTTTTAAAAGAGACTTATACTAATGGAATAAGTCCGGGCGACCGGACCTTTTCCCATTAGTATAAGCCGATTAACAACGTGCACGCTGGCCAATCAGCGTGCACGTTTTGGAATATTAATGGGGGGGGTCATGGTATAATTTAGAAGTTTCACTGTGATTTGTGACTTTTACTTTGTACTTAACTCATTAAGTCAGAGTATCACTCATAGCGCCTCTGTGCTTATATCCAAGTGCGGTATGAGACGCTAGTAATTGCATGCTGTTACCCCCGAGTGCCTTGTACACGCACAACTTACTTTCCATTCCTATTTCAGCCTTATTTTGTGAAAACTAAGTTGATAGGTTAAGTGAACTTTGTCAGTTGACTTCTCAACTTAGGTTTCATAGCAGATTAATATCCTTGCATTTAATATTTTCGTGAAAATCAGCTTAGTATGCACCGTTTTCCTCTGCTTACACCAAGCCGTTTTTGTCTGCATTCTGTAAAGCTAGTTGTGGCAGCCAATCAGAGAGATCTGAACCACCACTTGCATAACACCCCCCCCCCCCTGATGTATATCCATTTTTGGGAGAATAAATGTTTGGTTCTTTTTTTTTTTTTTGTAATACTGTTAGTTTGATACAGAACCAATCATAGGATTATTACTCTTAAGTATTAAGTAAGTTGATCAGTGTTTATGATTTGTTTTTCTTGGTTCATATGTACCATTTTCCGCTGAATTAGTTTGATTCAGTGGTTACTAAGTGTGACAGTATGAGGACAATCGGAACATAACATTAAGTTTTCACCGTCTTTTTTAATGGTGATTCGTTGGTGCATTGTTGTTAACTGAGCAACCATTTCTGGTGTTATTGGAATAAGTGTTTGTAGTAAACACTCGTTGCTTGTTTGTATTTTGTGAGCTTGAGATTTATATTATGGATAGCAGTGCAGTCCTCAGTGGGGCGGGGTCTTTAGTCCTATATTGTTATCCCCGCTTATTTTTTGAATTGTGTATTAAGTTTACTGGATTTGCGGTACGGCTACACTTATAAAGTACGTGGTCTTTACACTGAGACCCTTCCAGTGTTTTACAGAGAGTCTTGCTGGTCTTTGTGTGTGTGTGTGTGTGTGTGTGTGTGTGTGTGTGTGTGTGTGTGTGTGTGTGTGTGTGTGTGCGCGTGCGCGCTGTTACTCATTTGCATAGTATTTTTTTGAATTCTTGTTCTTTGTGTTACATGTTTTCCAGCTAGTCTTCACTGATATAATTAAGAGTAAGACTATTTTCATAATTTTCAGAGCACCTTAACTCAAATCTATCTGACTGTTGTCAAAAGGCGTACTGGTAGATATCCTACAATGAAGCGTGCTATACTTTTGAAAAGCCAGGCTTGCAGTTACCTATCTTGCTGTTTGTTCGTTATTTAAATGCAAGTATTAGATTGTTGTGTGATTTTACTTGAAATACGTTGTAAAAATTAAGTTTGAGCTGCTTTGGGTTATGCAAATGTATCTTCTGGTGAAAGTCAGTTACTCCCGTTCACATCCTTTAGTTACACTTCCACAGTAGCATGTACTTATATGTATGTATACACACTCTACAACTGACTGAATTTAAAGTCAACTTGTATTTTTGGTAATAAGCTAGTTAGTATGTAACCATCTCTGTTCTTTTCAACTGTGGAACTTTTGAGGGTAAATGCATGTTGGTGCTGGTGACTCATAACTTTAAACACAACAGTAAATGTGATGCATTGAGGAGTGACTTCCGTACTGCATGGTTTCTAAACAAATTGTCAACTACTACAAATATAATATGGTACGATCGTGTTGTCGTCACAGTTCTCCCCACCCCCACCCCCCAAAAGGCCTCAAGGTCAGTGCATTACTCTGGTTTACTAATTGACATCATGAAATCCTGCGCCTAAGTTTCCATTTGCAATTTGTCTTTGCACAAGTCAGTTGAACAGACATTGCTACATTTCGCTGACTTTAGACACAGATGCCCAATGAGCTTACCCTGTAAAAAGAAGTTAGTATGTTAATTTGATTGTACATAAATATGCATCTCTAATCCTTCTGCACATGGATCCACACTATTCAGTTTCTGTGGGGAAAAGATAGTCAGATAATTAAGGCTGAACAGAGTGCTGGAAGTTACAGTAAAAATGTAACATGATCTTACTCTTCCTGCTCCTTTTAAAATTGTCACTTCACTTTATTTGCCAGCGAGATTCAGTTGTACTTTTGTTTGTGCTGAGAATCCAACAGTTATAATGCAATCATGATACTGACTGAATTTATACTTTATGCTGCAGGCCTTCACATTAAATACGTGCCTCAATTATTTCAGGTGACAGTATCCATAAGTGAAATAAAAAATTGAATATTTTGGACCTTTTTAATGAAAATATGTTTACTGCATTTCAAACAAAGAAATAAGTCCAAAGAGCAGTTTGGAATTTCGGTACTTATGCTGTGAAGTGACAGACTGTGTGTGTGTGTGTGTGTGTGTGTGTGTGTGTGTGTGTGTGTGTGTGTGTGTGTGTACGCGTGTGTGCGTGTGTCTGCGCGTGTGAGCGCATCTGAATTTGTCTTTTTTTCACATGTGAATGTGGAAGTAAACATGCAGTATTACAAAGGAACTGATACATTATGTCCAAATTGCACAAGTGAAGCTTGTCTGCTGACAGAAGTTGACTAAAGCACACATATATGGACTACAGAGTGCAGACTCTTGAATTCTCAGACATTATACAGAATGTACATTTGGTGCTCCTGTATGTAGAATAACTATTGCTCAGTGGCATTAGATCCGCAATATTTAGGATACAACCTTCTCTTTTCTCCTTTCTGTTCTCTTTCTGTAGCTTTACAAACCACACTGCACACTTGCAGTAATGCAGAAGAGCACCATTTTGTTTATGTAAATATTTAATAACAAAAAAATTGTCCATTTTCTGGGCTGTTTTGAAAACACCGCCAATTTTGGGCTTGTTAAACCAATACTGGCCATTGTGTTGGTGTTGGGTTTGTCCAAATGTCGTTCAAGTTTGGCTTCACAGTGCTACTTGAAGGAGCGAGGAGCCCTTTTTGTTGACTTGCTGAGGCAGACTAAGATTCAAAATGACATTTGTGTACCATAGCAGAAGCAGGAGTGGGGAGCTTTAGAATGTGTTCCTTTTTGTAGCCCGTATGGCAGTATGGAGGAGGTTATGTAAGTGAATTAGATTTATTTCCGATTGTATGTTTGTGTGCACGTATGTAAATGGGGTTGTACAAGCCCATAGACTGAGCATTATCTACTTTCTTCATTTAGTCTGCTATAATTAGGTGTGGAGACTATGGCAGAGGAAGATGGTGGAGAACTGGGTTTGCCTGTTATTATACTGAGAGGCAACCCTGCAAGTTATCGTCATCAATGCAACATCACAAGCTGATGAAAAACGGCCCACAAACAGTTAACATGGACGGTGTTATAAACTAATGCCTATGTCTCTGTGATGCAGTAGGGCTTTACATTTGTGCCCACTGTTGTCCTTCCATAAATTACTGGAAATTGTGGTGGATGTTGAATAGTTTCTTTGCAAGATTAAATTAAAGTACTATTTTTCTTATTGCAGAAGTTCACTGGGGCAACAGTATGGGAATGTTATTTTGAAAGCACAGAATGATTTAATTCACTCCATTATGGAAATAATTACTTCATACAGCATTAGTACAGCTAAATGAGAACAGTAGTCAGTCATTTGATATAAATGATGATTCTTTTGCAGACATCGTCAAAGTTGCCTATACCGTTGTATGAAATGTTTTGGCTAAATGGTACAAAAGTACTGTTTCTCCCTTAAAGTGAACAATGCATGTTTTCATATTTATGGAAAAACTTTTTTGGGCACGCAGATTATCTGAAAGAAAATCTTATAAAGGAGGATTGGGTAGTTTAATACTAGAACATTAAGGAGATTAGGTATGTTTTGAAAGAAGCTGTTGAGCGGGCAGTATCAAAAGATGTGTATTAATGTATGTGTGTTGACATGAAGAAAGGTAGGGTACCCATTTTATGCACTTTTATGTTTTCATTTTTTTTTTTTTTTGAGTATTCAGCCTGTTAAGTTAACTGTTGTAGATGCTTTTGCATTTAGTGGCTAATCCTAGGCATGCATATGTCTTATTTAGTTGTTACATTTATTCTGCTCATATTTAGTGACTTCTTGTATGAAGCATTATGTAATATTGCTGGCCTCAGCTCTCTGGCTTGTCTGGGTGAATGTTTCATTTTGGTTCTTGTGCATACTTGGACATACTACTCTAACGGTCTTGTGTATACTCTGATATACTACTGAAGAGGTCATTGTGAGGAATGTTTCATTTTGATTCTTGTGTATATTTGGTAATGACTCTGTCATCCACTGCAACAGGAATGTAACTGTCATAATGAGTATATTCTCCTGTACTTGTTACCAAAAGGCTCTGCTCCCTTGTATACTGCACCTCTATGTAATCTCCATTTCCTACAGAGGGGGAGGGGATTCCTTTTGGTTCTTGTGCATACTTGGACATATACTACTCAAGGGGTCACTTATCAGATGTTTAATTTCGGTGCTTGTGCATGCTTGACAGGAATAGTTTTGTAAATTCCACTCAGTTTGTTTAGTTGTGAATAGCAGGAAGTATATTTTACACAGATATTAAGGAAAATGTGGTTTATTTATGGTAAATAGCTTGGATATAACAATGAAGGCATCATTGGGGGAATGTTTAATTTTGGTTCTTGTGCGTACTTGGAAGAGCTGCTGAAGGGGTTGTCAATGGAAATGTTGCATTCTGGTGCTTGTGTATAGTAGGACAGACTGAGGAAGGGGTCACTGGGGAGAGGTTTCATTTTTGTCCTTGTGCATACTCAGACAACAGCATATAAAGAAGTTATGTACTCACCATAATGTTCCGTCTGTGTTCTCCATTTTTTTCATTCATCAACTTACCTACCCTCCGAACCCCCTGATTTTTATCTTCCTGTGTGTGTGTGTGCATAAATATATGTAGATATATATATCTATGTATATATATATTTGTGCATATACAGTAAAAGTGTACACATCCCTGTTAAAATGCCAGGTTGTTTTGATATAAAAAAAATTTACTGAATGACATAGAATGATCCATTGTGTTGGTCACCTCAGTAGATTTCTTTGTTTGTTAGGTTTTTGTTTGATATTGATACTGTAGTCTGTCAAAAATCGTTTTCTTTTCTTTTTTTATGTCAGGTGTTTTATATTTTTATTTATTACTATGGATATGTGCATGCATTTTTGTCAACATGGGGTTTGCTGTTAGAAATTTTGCATTTTAGATCTGGATGTCTTTTTTTAATTCCTTTAGTTTCTTTTAGCTGGCACTTTTCAAATTTATAGAGTTATTAGGATCACTTTCAGACCTTTGTGCTTTGTAAAAAGTAACATTCTTCTTTATCCCAACTTTAAAAGTAAATATAAGTAAGGGAGTGTTTAAACATGTTGTACTGAATGTTTCATTTTGGTGCATGTACATGCCAGACATTATTAATGAAGGGTCATTTGGGCATATAATTCATTCTTGTGCTTCTGCATACTTCGTCATTTTATCGTAGGGGTCCCTTGGGTGAATGTTTCATTTTGGTGCATGTTCTTAACAGCAAGTGCTACTGAAGGGTTGTTTTTTCCAATGTGGTTAAAGTTGAGCTCATTTGGAGAGCATAGTTTTAATTATTTTATATATTTTACATAAATATGATCACCTAGTCTCAGATGTAGCTAAGGAATGCCTTGTTATCCTTAGCTAGGGATGCTAATTTTGTTTCATAGTTTTCTTTAGGAGACTTTACAGGATGTCTTATTTGTTTGTTCAAGCTGAGAAGGATGTGCTTCCAGTTCTGAGACTATTCCTTCATGTTCTTAGGCAGTGTGGATGCCATGGTTCATTTGTGTTGAGACTGATGAAAAAAAAAACAAGATTTGGTGAATATTGATTTGTAATTATAGCCGAAATTAAGTTAATGGTAGAGATTAAAAATTGGCTGTTGATTTGTAGTATAAATCACTTTTCCAAATCCAGACCATATTGACACATTTAATAGTCTGATATTTAGGGTTGAAGTAATGTCCTAATTTATTTGCTACTATGTGAGGCCCATCTCTCATGATAAAACAGTAGCAGAGGTTCACAAATCATATATGATGTTTCTGGTGAGATAAATCAGGGCAGATTGGGAAAGATAGACTGAGCAAGAGTCCTGGAGGGCTGGGGGTCTTCGCCGTTACTATCCAATCCATTAGGCACTTACAGCATTCTGTAATGATTGTTTACAACTTAGTTATTCATTTGTGAATGCCCGTGGCTGAAGATGGTTCGTATGTTTTGGTATTGTTTTATTCCATCCAAATATAACACTGGTTGTATAGAATATGCTGTTGCGAACTGTAGCAGCTATGTTTTTTATACTGTAATTATTATAATTTAATCATTTTATCCACACTATAAAAGCAGCTTGCAAGGCTGATTGACATTTCATTGCCTGCTTATAGCAGTAATAGGCTATATAGGGTAAAGTGTTATTCCACAGAAAGTAGACATTTTATGTACTTTGCTCAAGTCTGAAGGGTTGTCAAGTATTCCAGTCTTAGAGGAAACTCTGATCACTGCTGATAGATGTTCATTGCCTTTAGGCTGATGAAAATCTGTTTGATTTTTATGGGGGGGGTTGGGGGGGGGTTCCTGTTTACTGGGCCGTTTTTTTCATACCTTACAAAGTATGTATAGCTGGAGGAAGGGCTCAACATCTAAATGCTACACTATTTTACTGAATTAGTCAGGTATTCTCCTTACTGATAATAAGTCTGTTACCTAACAGCTGCACAAGGTAATGACATGAATGCCTATGCGATGGGCAGCAGTTATCACCTTTGTCTGAGCATGCGGAATTTTGGACATCATTATCACACTGCAGTTACAATATAGCTTTGAGTCATTATCACTTTTCAGCCAAACTGTCAGCAGCTGGCACTGTAATTCACATAAGCAGAAGTCGTTATCACATTGCTGAATGCGCAAGTCAGATTTGGCTTTTTCTCCACTTGTGCAGTCCCCCCCCTGCCACACACACACACACACACACACACACACTTTGTCATTTGTACTGTTTCAGGAAATGTAACAAATCTGAGGCAAAAATTGGACATCCTGCAAAAATCAGGACGCTTGAGTTAGGACATGGTACATTTTCAATTTATTTTTTGAGAAAGTTGCCAGAATAACAGCATTTGTGGTACACTGTATGAGGGATATGAATATATAGGTGTAAAAAAAAATCTGTTAACCAGTTTACTGTGTAATTTAATTTAATCCTGACTTGCGCTCAGGATTAACTGTAACCTGTGGAACTTGTTTAACTTGCTTACTTTGTGTGTGTGTGTGTGTGTGTGTGTGTGTGTGTGTGTGTGTGTGTGTGTGTGTGTGTGTGTGTGTGTGTGTGTGTGTGTGTGTGTGTGTGTCTTTCGGCTTTTCCCGGTTAGGGGTCGCCACATGTAATCCCTGTAAATAGTCTGTTTGTAATATGTAATGCTGTATCTGCTTACCCTTGGAGCTTTTCTCCCTGGGCCTCCGCTGAAAATGGGCATGCATCCAGTTGGACTATCCCGGTTAACAAATGTAAAATAAAATAAATGTTACTTAGTGCCTTGTGTCCTCTGATTTGCCAAAAAATCACTATTTTTTCTGATAAACCGACCCTCTTCAGTCTTTTGTGCCAACTGCTCTTGTGTTGGTGGATGCATCACTGGGGACATACCCAGCCACCATGGATCTTATGATCCACCTGGATCACATTTGGGAACTTGGAGACTCTTCAGCTCAGTCCCATAGTGCTGCTGTCCTAGATAAGCATGGCCTCGGGGGTGCCACTGTGATGCAGTGTTTCCCTCCGGGAAAGGACACATGCGAAACGACAAAGCCTGGGTCAGTCTTGGTCTTTTCACATGTTGTCTTGGTGTAGCTCCCCACTCAGTGTTCCTCCCTTCAGGTGTAGTAAATGTATGTAGATCAGGGTAGTAAATGTATGTAGGTCATGGGAAAAGGGTTTACATTACCTCCCCCCCTTTCACTCCTTATGGCCATTGCCAAAAGGAGACATATAAATGGAAAAGGCAGCGGTAAGGCAGAGTGCTGGCATTGCATCCAATTGAGAGTCATTGCTGATACCAGCAGTCTGAGTGGGTAGCCAGCACAGGTATGGGACACTTCAGACGCCCACGACCTGAAGCCCTATGCCTGTCCTCTGCATATTAGTGGAGTGGTGGTCCTTACCCTGCTTTTTCCGTTTACATGTGCCCTTTCTGTGCCCCCTTGTCAGTCATTGTGTGTAATTTGGTGTTTTCACGTGTAGTAGATATGTACCTCTGCAGCGTCATCACCACGTATGTACCTAATGCAAAGAATACTGCCCCTGTGGATAGGATGGAAGATTTGGATGGGCTAACCAGGTAATGCATATGATATACATATATATGTAGTCTTCCAATACAGCTATCAAACCTCAGTAGTAATCTGTTTGGATTTTTTTTCCTGTGCAGGTTTGTCCACCTTCTGACACTGACATCGTTTCAGAGCAGCAGAACGACAAGTGAAAGTGTGGGTATGTGGCCATTCCTACATTCACTGGGCTGCCAGCCATGCCTCCATAACTGAAAACCACTACAACTTGAGCTTTCCCACATCCGGTGTGAAGGTATACTGGATTGCAAGAAGAGGTATGCATTGGAGTGTAGTACTGCAGTTGTTGGAAGAAAAGTGTTTTACCCTGAGCCCAACATCCTTGTGCTGCACATTGGACGGAATGATGTAATGAGTCAACCACTCGGAAGGCTACGGTTTCAAATCAGAGCAATTTTTGAACACCTGCAGTCATGGTGGCCATGTTATCATTTTGTGTGTTCTGACATAATTCCTCGCCAGATATGGAAAACGGCAAACAGTCAACAGGCAGTGCACAAGGCCAGACGTTTACAGAATGGATTCATGCATGGCTTGATGCACAGGGTCGGTGGATCTACAATCTGCCATGACAGCATCACCACAGAGGATGTTCATCTGTTCAGAAGGGATGGCATTCACCTAACTGAGGAGGGCATTGCATTGTTCTTGACTGACCTTCACAATGATGTGAGGACAGCTATGCAGGATTGCTATCTTGCAGCTTGTGAGAAGAATTGAAAACACCTGTGACCAAGTAGGACCAGTATGGTAAGTAAAACACTGTTATGAATTGTGTGTAAAATATATTTTTCTGAGTTTGACAAATAACTGTGGGAAGGAGCTGGTGAAGATGCTGAGAAAGAACAACTGTTTCAGGAGAGTGCTACCACTTACAATCTAATATGTCAGTAACCATCCTGCAGTACTTTTTTTTTTATTTTTATTTTATCAGGCATGTGTAGAGTTTAGATGACAGGAAGGGCTTACTAATACAGAACTTGATCCCTTAGGTCCATTGCTGAATGGACACATGTAAAGACAAAAGGCACAGGTAAGACAGACTGCTGACACTGAAGGAGGTTGCGAGACTGCATTGGTATCAGCTGGCTGAGTGGGTAGCCAGCACAGCTGTAGGACAGATCAGATAGCCTTGCCTACCAATGAAGTCCCATGCCTGTCCTGGGTTTATTAGTGGAGTGGCGGTCCTTACCTTGCTTTTTCTCTTTACATGTACCCATTCAGCAGTATGTTGGCTAAACCAAGAATGTGTATATTTACAATCATGTGTCTACATGGTAAAACAACTGGTTCTGAATGCTGTACACATGTGCAGATATCAGTTTTGTTAGGACTCAGGTTATGGAAATTATGATTTTTTTTCATATTTTGGTAAATACCTTTGCAAGGGAATGTGCCAAGTAATATCTCATTTTGAAGACACTATTAGTTCTAACATGGTAAAAATAACTGTCCCCGTATGTT
>NC_056741.1:1828543840-1828552776 GCF_019279795.1 Protopterus annectens
CTGGAGAAGGCTAACTGAGTTTTGAGAAGTAGGTCAGAGGCCGTGTCTGCTGTACAGATAACGGTCAAATCGTCAGCCTATTGAATTAGTTTGGCATCTGAGAGAGACTGGTGGAAGTTATTAATGATGTTAGAAGAGGGGGGGCAGATGGAACCCTCTGGAACTCTGGTAGAGCTGTGTAGAGAGGAAGAGGGTGAGTTTTTCCATTTGATGGTTTGCTGTTTTTTAGAGAGGTAGTTTGTGAACCAGGTGATGGGGGGGGGTTGAGAGAGGAGAGTTGGGATAATAGTAAGGGGTGAGAAACTGTATCAAAGTCTTTGTAGAGGTCAAGGAACACAGTAGAAATTGTTTTGCCAGCCCCGAGCAAGGTTTATGGAGTTTAGAAAGAGAGGAGGGCAGTGAGGTTACTATGCCAGGTATGGTTGTGTGGGGGTTAGTAGGTTGTATTGTCATATAGGAGATAATTTGGGATTGAATACATTTCATCATGATTTCTGATAGTGGGGATAGGATGGGTATGTGCCGAAAATTATAAGTGTCAGTGTTTCTGCCTCTTTTATGGAGCAGAATGATAAAGGCATGCCCCCATAGTGAGGGGGATGTATGATTCTAGTATGGATCATTTATTATGATAGAGATGGGATGGGCAATGTTGTCTGCAGGCAATTTGAGGAAAGTTGTGGGTAGGTTATCTGGGGCAAGGGAGCATGGTTTGAGTTGGAGGAGGAGCTTCTTTATTTTGCTTATCTGAGATAGAAGAGAAGCTGAAAGTAAGATTAGTCAAATGGTGTGGAGATGTAGAGGGGTTGGTTGGTGGAGGAGGTTGAGAGTGGTGAGAGAAGTTGGTGGTGGGTTTAGCTATGGATTCTGTGAAGAAGGTATTGAAGTTAGAGGCATTTTCTAGATCATTAAGGTTTAAGTTAGGGTATGGATTACCCTTATTGCCTGGGTGGCGAAGGAAGGAGATAGAATCCCAGAATTTTCTTGGGTTGGATAAGTTTTTTTATTGAAGTGTATTCTAGTATGATTTTCAATACTTGATCATTAGCTTTTTTGCAGTGTTAGAGTTGTTTGACTTCTGTTAGGACATGGGGTGATTTATTTTTATGGTAAAGTATCCACTTTGAGTCTTGTGTGCATGATTTGCTTAGTTTCTTTGGTTCACCAAGGGGATGAAGTTTTAACTCTTAGTTTTTAGTGGAACAAGGTTAAGAAGGTTCAGGTAGGTTATATTAAAGTAATCAACAGCATTGTGAAGAGGCAAGGGTTTTAGTGGGACCAATCTGTTACTTTTAGGCAGTCTATGAATATTTGTGGGTTCAAATTGAAGAGGTTACGAGATTGTACATAGTGGTGTATCTTTAGAGGGGTAGAGGAGTGACGGTCAACAAATGCAGGCAGGTGTTTGTTTAGAGACTCAGGAAAGGTGCTAGTATCTGAGATAAGGTTAGGATGAGACACTAAGATCCAGTCATTGATGGTACCAGTCATTCCACCTTTGTTTGGCTTGTTAGGAGAGGGTATTAATTGGGTGTAGAGCTAGAGGTTGATATTTAGGGAGGGGGATTCAGAGTTTATCATGGCCCAGTTTATGTTTAAGTCACCTAAAATAACTGTTTAGTTTTTAATGCTAGTTGAAAACCAGGAGAGTATGCCTTCAAGTATAGGGTTGTTGTTGCCTGGAGGAATATAGAGGACAGCTATGCAAATGGATTTGTGTTGAGTTTAAGGAGGGCAATTCAGAGTTCAGAAATGGCAAATTTAGGAATGGGATTGGTGTAGCGAGTAACAGTGTAGAAGTGGTTAGAGTGTAGGTACTCTGCCACCTTTTTTATTGGGTCAGCATTTGGTAGCCTGTTGGGAGAATTTCGTTATTTTTTATATTTAGAATTAAACTAGGTCTTGATGATGGCAACAGTGTCAGGTGGGTTAAGAGACAGCCAAGCATGGAGGATGGGTATTTTATTTCTAAGGCTTTGGGCATTGATTGTAATAAAAAAAAAAATTCTTGGGGATGGGGGAATGTTTTAGATAGAGATGAGAGTTGTGTGTGGCATTGGTAGGGCCAGGGTTGGGGTGGATGTCCCCGGAGAGAGACATTGAAAGCCTGTTTAGTATGACTGTAATATATGATGAATTTCAGGTAGTCATCCAATAGAGGCTGTCCAATTCAAAAATCCACAAGTCTCAGCCATTCACTTCAACAGTTTATTAAAAAAACACACAGCACAAAAGATATCGGATTAAGCGCTTTCATCTCTTATCCAGAGACTTCATCAGAATCAAATACCTTAGGCAAGATGTAAATTTTATACGACCCAAATGAATGGAGGATTTCCTGGATTCCCTACAAACAATATATGCTCTTTTCCACAAGAACATAAAACGCTTGTTTTTCAAGAAATTCACACACCTAAAATGCGGGATTGTTAAACTGTATTAGACTATAGATGGAAAGTTCCCTCAGGTCACACACATGAAATTACTGCAGCTGCTTGAAAGGTGATGAGAATTTTATGAAACAGTAGAGCCCTTAATGATCTTCAACTAGATCAAAAACCGTAAATAATTATTTGCAATAGAGATCTAAAGTTTTTCTGGAAAGTTTTTTTACGGTTTTTGATCTAGTTGAAGATCATTAAGGGCTCTACTGTTTCATAAAATTCTCATCAGCTTTCAAGCGGCTGCAGTAATTTCACGTGTGTGACCTGAGGGAACTTTCCATCTGCAGTCTATAACGTTTAACAATCCCGCATTTTAGGTGTGTGAATTTCTTGAAAAACACGCGTTTTATGTTCTTGTGGAAAAGAGCATGTATTGTTTGTAGGGAATCCAGGAAATCCTCCATTCATTTGAGTCGTATAAAATTGACATCTTGCCTAAGGTATTTGATTCTGATGAAGTCTCTGGATAAGAGATGAAAGCGCTTAATCCGTTATCTTTTGTGCTGTGTGTTTTTTAATAAACGGTTGAAGTGAACGTCTGAGACTTGTGGATTTTTGAATTGGACAGCCTCTATTGGATGACTACCTGAAATTCATCATTTGGTGTAGTATGTGTTTTTTGTGGATTACTAGATGAGAGTAATATAGTTTGAGGGTGAGTACAGGTGATAAGTGGTGTATTTTGATGGGTGTAGGAGGTGAGGGAGAAGAGGATGGGGTAGGATGGTAGTTGCTGTGAAATTAAATAGGAGGGTAGTGTTTGAAGAGTAGAGTTCATAGGCTATAGAAGAGAAAGATGGGTAGTAGTGTGAAGTTTGATGTATAGTATGAAGGTGAAGTGTTCAGAGTGATGCATATTGTGAAGGAGAACTCTGAAAGGGTAGGAAGGTAGGTAAGATGGCAAATAATTGAAAGTAGAGTGATGATTATGATCAGGTTAAAAGTGGGTATTGAAGGCTGAGACACAGTGCGAGTAGATTTAGTTGAGATTGGGAGGGGTGATGGGTGGGGTTGGGAAGTTGTATAGGTGATTGAATGCTGTGGCAGAGTGGGAGGCGTCGTGGATAGAAAAAATGTAGAGGTAGTGTTGATGGGTGGGAAATGGGGGCATGGGAGTGGAGTGAGCCCGAGTGTTAGTGAGGGCGAACGGAGCGGGGTCACTCCAAGAACGGCAGGTAAGGAGCGTTTAAACAAAAAGCAGTCAATCAGTAATGTGGCAATGGGACTGTTATGTAGTATAGTTCTGTGAAAGGTAAAAGATGTGGACTTATTCTTTCAGCTTTTTCCCGGTTAGGAATCGCCACAGTGGATCATCTGTCCGCTCATGATTGGCAGTGGAGTTTTACGGTGTCTTGTTGCCAGTCCGGCGCCCAACCTTGCACAGAAGGCACACATGCGTACACTCACACCTAGGGCCAATTTAGAGAGTCCAATCCACCTACTGCATGTCTTTGGGATGTGGGAGGAAACACACGCGACCATAGGGAGGACATGCAGACTCCGCACAGAAGGCACCCCAGCCAAGAATCGAACCGGAGAACCTCTTGCTGTGAGGCGGCAACTAAAAGATGTGGACAAGTAAGTTTCAATAATTGTCTAGGACTATGTGACTTTGGTATAGCTAATGAGGAATATAGATAGACTTTTAACAAAGGAGTGTAACTAGCAATATGGAGCGGGGAGTTAAAATAAGTTTATATACAGACTTATTTAAACACTAGTGTAGGGGAGGAGAGGAAAGGTAAGAATAACTTGAAGTCATGGGGGAGGGATACACTGCAGCTGTCAGTACGTATGCAGAGCTGAACCAAAAAGGCACTACAAATACCCATTTGCTTAACAAAGCAATAGCTAGTGCTACTGAAAGGGTTACAAGATAAAATTCAGTGGAGTGTAGTTGAAAATGGCCGTTTGTAAGCACCTGGATAGAAGCAGAGAGGCTGTGGAGGTGATCAACTAGTAGTACAAAAGTTACTAGTAGCAATATGTTTGGAATCACTACAGTTTATATTTATAGTAAGGATATGTCACATGTTTTTTGCCGACTACTTTGTTCATTACTGGGTTTAGTCTTTGTAGCAACGTCGTCTTTTGAAATTTCTACAATTTCTGTATGCAAAGTTTGGGTTGTCACCTAATATATACTTCAGTTCTGGCAGATCCCCGAAGGTATTCCAATTTTTTAAAATTATTTTCCTTACATCATTGGTTCTCCTATTATATGTATTGACATATGTCAAAATATTTGTGTGCGCTTCTCAGGGTTTTGATTATTGGATACAGTTTCTTTAAAGAATGGTCTAGCTGGTCCATCCCTCTCTCTGATCACTTCATGTAAGGTTTCTTGCATAGTTGCACGATCATAGACCCTGTCTTCAAATTCTTGGATCATTTCATTAATTTGTTCACTGCATTTATCTGCATTCGTATTCAGTCTACTAACTTTTAAGTAGCTGCCCTTTTACAGTCCCATTGAAGACGTGGTGCATTCATACTTTCCCTATGAATGTATCTATTCGTGGGGACCTCTTTCTTATGTACACTTGTATCTATGATCTGTGCATGTTTTTTCCAACATAATATCAGAGTAGTTAATGCACTGTTGGAGCAAACCATTTTAAATTTTAGGAAATTGGTGGTATTATCAAGATACACTACATAGTTAGCAAGTGCAGTTTCATCTTCCCAAAGTTATAAAAAAAAAAGTCATCCACGAAACACTTAATAACTAATAATAATAAATTATTAGTAATAACTGAAAACTAAGTTTATTCTGATTATGAACAAGTTCATTCTCCCACTGGTTTATGACATGTATTTAATTTTATATTAATAAATGTTTTTTATGACCTGTATTTATTTAATTTATACAGTGGTACTTTAACAATCAGTGCAAATGTTGTGTGATGGGGGCGCTGTGTCATGTACCTACATTTAAAATGCTTTATAAATTGGAATAACTTCCAGTTTTACTTGCACTGACCCAGTACAAAAGATAAAAAAAAAAAACGCCACCAACAAAGGTACGTCCACACTAAAACCAGAAGGACTTTATTAAATTAAACTAATACACTGAGCGATTTCACCCTGCAACCTCAGGGCTTCTTCAGAGTATCATACTATGTTAGCTGTCTTAAATACAATAAAAACATCACATGATCACGTCAATTAACAAGTCAGACATCAAATACTTTAAGATAAAAAGCATTTTAAAAAACAAATTTCTGTTTTATTTATATGTTGAAAGTCTGGTGGCTGAAGTCAAAAGACATGATTGAAACTTCAGTTAGGATTTTAGTATCCTTGGATTTTGATTACTGTTGAATCGGTTTTCTGGACAGTGTTAGTGGGACAAATGGTATTGAAGGCCAAGAATTCACAGTGGACACAACAATGATCAAAATATTGATATTTAAGCACTGGAGATCTTAATTGCTTAACTGCTGAAAACTCCTGCAAGAGTTATGATTTAATAGTTTTGCAGTGTTTTGTTAGCAAGTGTTTTCTAAGAAAAATAGTATATGTGAGAAGAAATGCACTGACTTTTTATGCTGCTGTGTAATAACATGCACAAGTTAAGGATGTACAGCTTTTGTTACATTTTATCCTTTTGTGCTTATAATTAACAAAAAAAAACAAAAAACTAAGCAGCATAGATTGTGGGTGTGTAGGAGTGAGTGAATGGGCCGTGTTTATCATATTGAGAACTGTTGCAGTAGTTTGGCTATCTGGGTTGTACCCTGCCAGAAGTTTAACAGCCACCCAGCTTCCAAGGCTTCAGAAGAGCATACTGTTTGGTGGCAGTAAAGCACTGAAGGGTTTGATGCCCAAACTTGTCTTTTAGTCATCGCAGTTTGAGTTGACTGATGGTTTGGGGACATGTGCTTGCATCTGCCCTAGGAATCCCAAACACCTTACACTATGTTATCCCTCCTGGAACTGCTCCCCAAGCAAAGTCCGAGACTGCTTTGGAACAGGGAGGAATAAGGAAAGACCCAGTTTTAGGGATATTTGTCATCTCCACCAAGTTAATTTTTCTTTTGACAAACTCCAGCACTGGAATTTGAAAACATAAGGGATGTTGATGCTGTGAATAGTGAGACTTCAGATACCACTATCTTTCTCATCTTGCCAGGGTTAAGACAATCATAGATGCCATGATACCCCAAATCCTCTGGTATTTCCTTGCAATGACTGAAGTCTGGTGTGGAAAACCTTGGAAAGAGATCTAGCTAATAGATCAGTTTTTTTCCTTAAGTAAAGCTCTTTGAATTGGTGTCCACCTGACACCCCAGGAACACAGTCCTCTGTGAGGGAGTCAGAAAGGCCTTTTGAATTTTATCTTAGAATCTCAGCTTGAGAGCTCGCACACAAGCAAGACATTCCTGATACTTCGAAAAAGACTGTGCAAACATAAGCAAGTCATTTAAATATGAAAGGAAATGGATGCCCTGTAGCCTATGATGAGCTATAACTGAACACACTTGGTGCAGTAGATAATCCAGAGGTAGGCAAACAACTGGGGAAGTGATCCAGACACACTTCAAACATCTGATGTCTGGGTGAAAATGATGAGCATCTTTTAAATGCAGGCAACTTGAATGAAGAAGAAATAACATTATGAAGTGACTTCATTTTCAAATTAGACTTTATCACAGAAAGGTTTAAGAAAGATTCAAAACTTGTCTCCAAGTATCTTCTTTCTTTGGCACTAAAACATCCTTGAACAAACACCTTTCCCAGCTTGGGAAGATGAACTCATTCTATCGCTATGTGAAACAGCATGTAAAAGGACAGGTGAAAATAAAAACTCTGGTCTGGCCGATAAGGAATAACCTCCTGGTCTGGCCGAAATACCTCCTGGCAAGGAAGAAAAAGTTCCTCTCACTGCCATCTATAACCTTGATGAATGACCTTCAGAACACATTTGTCTGAAACCATCTATTACCAAAGAAGAAAAATGGAGATTCTGATTTTCTGGAAGGTAAAAGGGACTGTAGGGTGGGAAGGGGGAAACTTAAATAGTCAAACTGACTAGTTAGACCCTCTCTTTTTTAAGGAGGGTCCTGAATTATTTTTAGAACATCTTTGCCATTATGCCAAAATTAGATGAAGGGTTAGAGAATGTCTTAGAAAATCCAGAAGTAGGAGGGCATAAAAATCTTACATTCCTTGATTTAACTTGCACCTTTTAGCATACTTTTTTGATCACCTCTACAGCAAAGGAAACAAAAATGAACCTCTGCTCAATGGAGAAAATAAAATGCTGTTATTCACATCCTCTTGGGAGGTTCTGGTAAGCAGTGAGGCAAACCTCCTCAAAACAGTACTAGAGGCCACAGCCCTGGAAGAGTCAGAGTCACACACACGGTAAATCAAGAGCAGTGACTGGTGCAGTAGAGTAAACTAAATCATTTAAAGCAAATATTGCCCCACAAGAAGAAACTGCAAACCAAACATTATTCATACTCTCGCAGTTGGTTAGAATAAACATTAACATGTGAGCTTGACAATTATAAAAATCAAGGTTGCAGAAGCATACACTATTTTTCTCTACCTAATCTTCCTATCCTTATCAGGAGTAGGACAAGGATTAACTCACTGTTTAACAGCAGTAGGATTAACTAAAGTTGTAGTGGCTGGGTCAGGTCTGGGAAAAGGGTATAGAAACTTAGACTGAGGAACTTTATACATTTGCTGTCTTTTTAAGGGCAGCAGGCTAGGTATTATGGAAAATATAGGCAGACTAACATCCCCCAAAGCTGACAGAAGTGGAGGAAATGGTAAGGATTCAGGAAATTCCTTGTGTAACAGCGCGTAAAGTTTTCTGAGCGACTGACAAAGCTCATTGTGCTCCCACTGAAAAGTCAGACACACCGTGGAAATAGTCTTAGAGAGGGGAACTGAGCTCTCAATGTCTGAATCAGAAAGCTGAAGTGAACCTGCATCTGTCCCTTCATCTTCCTGTTAAGATTCAGAATCTTGAATCTCTTAGGAAAGGCAGTATTCTCCATTCTTTTACCAGGAAGAAATAAATATGAAGGATCACATGCCTGAATGAAATTGAGCCCATCTTCATAAACTACTCCTGTCTAAGGAAATTTGAGGAGGAATAGATAGAGGTTTACCTTTTGGTATCTTTTCGACTGAAAGAAAGAGGCCACCAGTGTTATAAACAGCAGCAGTAGCTTCCACAGGAATGGGTGCAACTGAGCAAAACAGGCAAGACTTCACTCTTCTTGGTCCTGGCAGGGGGCACAGGGGTTTTCCTTGTGCAAAGGAATAGCGCAAGTGGAAGTCAAACATCAAAAGCTTCAGAGGAGCATACTCTTTAGTGACAGTAAATCACTGAAGGGCTTGATGCCCAGACTTGTCTTTTAGTCAGCTCAGATCAAGCTTCCAGACAGTTTGGGCATTTTTCTTTCATATTTAGATGACTTGCTTATGTCAGTGAACTGGTATATAATTTTGTGTGATTGCACAGAAGTTTAT
>NC_056741.1:1828553276-1828612142 GCF_019279795.1 Protopterus annectens
TATGACACCATCCCATAGTCTGGAATCCTACAGAAACATATTTGCTGGGCATCAATCCCTAAATCACTCGATGGGTTGCCACCTGGCTTACTGGCAGAACTTACAGTGTAAAAGTCGCTGACTCCAAATCTAGCTCCAGACAAGTAACAAGTGGAGCACCTCATTTGTTGAAGTCCTGGGACCGCTTTTGTTTGGCATCTACTTCTCTGAAGTGCATGCCAATACTGAGGGACTCTGTGTAACAATGTTCGCAGATGACTGCACACTGAGAGCCATTATTGTTATCCCAGATTATGTGGATATTGTGCAAAAGGGCCTTACAGAAACAGATGCTTTGTGCCAGTGCCATGGGCTCAAGCTTCATGCCAGGAAAGTATAGTTATCCCCTTTGGGGAAAAAACATGTACCCATGAATTACCACATAGATGCCAGTACACTAATCACTGAAAGAGTGATGAGAGACTTTTGGACACAGGTGGATAGTGGTGTCACCTTTGATAATTCCATTGCTACAACAGTCTGGAAATCCTTCTGTGTAACTCACCTTATCACTAAGGGCTTTTCATCCAGAGAAAAGGAGGTCATTATCCCACAGTACTCATCCCTCATTAGACCCATTATAGAGTAGAACGCTTCTTTTGGTATGTACCTCACAAGACATCTGCAACAGCTGGAAAGGCCGCAGAAATATCTTACTAAAATAATCACAGGCCTAAAGCAATGTCTTATGTTGACCGTCTAAATAAAACTCCAGGTATACTCTTTGGCATATCGTCTGCTCAGAGGCTGTCTCTTATCATACAAGGGCATGTCAAAGCCTGAGCTGTTGGACATGCTCCACTTAAAGAAATCCCAATGCCTCAGAGCTGCATGTTGCATGGATCTAAACCAGTTCATCACAATGAGCAAAACCTGCTGGTGGGATAGTTTCCTGACCCAGAGACTCCCCATACTTTGGAATAGACTTCCTATACATATCAAGGAGAGCGCCTCCTTGGCCGTCTTGAAAAGGAACTTTGATGATTGGATGGGAGATAGGAAATTCATCCCGGGGATCACATCAGTCGCTTTGCTTGCAGGGGTCCAGGGAAGTAAATATTGTGGAAAAAAATATCCAGGGGATTGTTATGGCTAGGCTTGTATAGGTCCTATGGCCGATAGCTTACTGCCAACCTGTGAACAGAAAGACAAAGAATTACAGGACCGAAAACACCTGCTAGTCTTGCCCATTCCTAAGTTCTGTAGTAACTACCTGGCTAAGACTCAATTCTTTAGGAAAACCTCTAGGCCTACATCTCCCTCCAGGATGAGGAGGACCCCCTAGAAGACAGCCCCCTCCGGCTAGAGCTTCTCCTTCCACCAGCCAATGGCCTCCTTTTTCAGACATGGCAGGTAGTGTCTGACTGCCTGCCAAGCTTTCACTCCACCCCTCCTTCAACCCTTTCCCTGTCTTCCCATCTCTGTCACTGTCTCTTTACATGGTCACTCATTACCTCAGACAAGTGGGTTCTGTCCATCATTCAGAACGGTCACTTTATGGCCTGGATCATCCTTTCATCAAGGCTTTCCATAGCTCAGTTACCCCTCCTACAACAGGTACTTCAAACCCTACTTAATCAAAGGCACTGTAGAACCAGTGTCTAGAAAATCAAAAAGAAAAGGATTCTACTCCGGAATCTTCCTGGTGCCCAGAATGGACGAACTATGGAGGCCTATACTAGACCTCTTTCTTTTCAACCCCTTTTTAAAAGTTCCTACCTTCAGGATGCTCACTCTCCCTTCCCTCTTTCCCCTCCTCTTACCTCAGGGATTCATGGCAACCCTGGATGTAAAGGATGCCTACCTTCACATTTCTTTAAATCCCACCTTCAGGAAATAACTCAGATTTGTTTCAGGCTCATCCCATTTTCAGTTCTGTGCGTTGTCCTTTGGGCTGCTCCCAGGTTATTCACAAAATGTCTGGCTCCAGTCATCACTTACTGCAGGACAAGGTGCATCCAGGTATTCCCTTACTTAGACGATCTTCTAATTCAGGCAGAAGATCAGAAGACTCCTCTTCTTCATACCCAGTTCCTTCTACTCCTCCAGTCTTTATGATTTCTAATAAACTTCCCAAAATCCCATATGGATACCGCAGAGGACATTGTCTTTCTGGGTTGGGGAATCCGGACAGGCCTTATGAAGGCCTTCCTACCCCCAGAAAAGATGGTGTCCCTGACACACTAGCTACTTGCTGCCCTTCAAGCATCAAAACTGACAGCAAGGCTGTTTGAGACTTCTGGGTTACATGGCAGCCACCATACCCATGTTGCCCTTAGCAAGACTGCACATGTGGAAATTATAATGGTTTCTTCAGTCATTGTGGACTCAGCACTCCCATGAACTGGAGTTCAGGGTCCTCCCTCCTTCTCTGCTTGAAATTGGAATTGTAATGGTGGTTGTCTCAGGTGGCCCAGAACCCAGGCCACCCTCTACAGACATCCACACCTTCCCCAGACCATGCATACAGATTCTTCAGATTTGGGATGGGGAACAACTTTAGGGCAAAGAAAAGTACAAGGTTTGTAGACAGATGGACACAAAGTAGACCACATAAACATCTGAGAAATGAAAGCAATCCTCCTTGCTCTACAAGCTTTCCAACCCTTTCTAGAGGAAGGCCCTGTCAAGATATTCATGGACTGCACCACAGTCCTGTGGTATCTTGACAAACAGGAAAGTTCCAAATCATGCCTTCCTTGTTGGCTAGCTCTGCAAGTGTGGGAACTGGCCACCTCACAGGGAATTACCTTTCAGAGAGCAGCCTACAATACTCTCCCTGCACAACTCCCAGGCAGATTACCTAAGCAGAACCATATCACACCACGAATGGATGCTTCAAAGAGCTGTATTGCTTAATCTGGTCCACAGGTGGGGTATACCTCAAATAGACCTGTTCGCCGCCTCCATAAACAGGCAACGTCTTGGTTCCTGCACCAGGACACATGACCCCATGGCACTGGCGACAAATGACTTCTCAATGTCCTGGGAGAGGAAATTTCTGTGTGCACCCGCCCTTTCCCCTTGATTCAAAAGATGCCACTGAAGATTCACCAGGACTCGCCAAAAATCTTATTGGTGACTCCCTACTGGCCAAGACAGCACTGGTTCCCCCTCCTGCATTTGTCCAATGGCAATCACCACAAGTTACCCGACTGATTGGACCTGTTCACGTAGTAAAAGGGATCTCTGATACACCCACAGTGGCAGTCCCTCTACGCCCGTGGCTGATAGTATTCTGATCCCCTTCAGACTCCTGTATAACGAGGACGTGCTCAATGTCCTTCAGGATGCCAGGAAACCTAACACAAGAAAATCCTATCTCTCATAGTGGAGGTTTTTTATTTGGTGTCGCAAAAAAGAGGTGGACCTGCTGGAAAGTGACATTCTTCTTATCCTGTCTTACCTTTGTGAACTAATGCAGACATCGCTGGCCTATTCATCCTTAAAAGGACATTTATCTGCAATCTCTGCCTACCTTCCTCTGGATCCCCCCTTGCATCCAGACTCCCCGCTAATCTTTTCCTCAAAGGGGTACCACAATTGAGACCACCCTGGAAACCATTCCCTCTTGCCTGTGACCTAAACTATGTGTTAGAAAAACCCACTTTACTCCACTTTGAGCCAGCAGACAAAGCTCGCATTAAATTTTGCACATGGAAAGCATTTATTGGTAGCTCTGACCTCAGCCAGTAGGATCTCAGAGCTTTAAGCTCTTATGGCTATACCACCCTTTTTAGTCTTCCACCTGGACAGGGTGAGCCTCAGGCTAACCCGTTATTCACACCCAAAGTAATAATTGACATATACTTGAACCAGGCCTTCCACCTGCCTTCCTTTTTCGCAGGGGAATAGTTAGAGACTACTTCATTCCCTAGATGTACACAGACAACTCAGGTTTTATCTACATAAAACCATACTTATTAGTAAATCGGATCAACTGTTTGTCTCCTTTCACCTCATAGCCTTGGGGAAATCTGTTACTAAACAGACCATTTCGGCCTGGATCTCCAGAGGCATTTCTTTCTGCTACCTACACCATGGAAAGACCTTGCAGGGCAATGTCAAAGCCCTCTCCTCCAGAGCAATGGCCTTTTCTGTAGGCTTCCTTAAGGGTCTAGACACCAACACCATACTTGAGGCAGCTACTTGGTCCTATGTTCACACCTTCACCAAGCACTACAATTTGGACCATATCTCCAGAGCCCTGGCTGGGTTTGCCAAGGCTATCCTACGCTGATTCCTGGAAACATCATCTAGGCCACCACCCAATCCTTAGTGAACTTTGGTACCCACGTACATGTAGAATACTGCAACACTGGAGTAGGACCTAGGAAAGCTGTGTAAAATTTTACCATAACCGTAGAGGTCCTTCTCTTCCATGTTGCAGTATTCCTTTCCTCCCTCCTCCTCCTCTTGTCAGACTGCATTTGCTCTCATGGGTGACACTGGACAGGCTATGCCCTTATAGGACTGGCTCTGACTGGGGCTTCTTAATGTTCTGAGGGCTGGTGTGTGCAGGCATCACTTTTTTGGTCCTGTTCCTGCAGCAACATCAGACGTCTGATGCACCTAGAGGGACTGAAAATCTTTGAATCCTTGTCAGACGAAGTGGAGAGGAAGAAGGATAAATCCACATGTTTAATACTGCAACATGGAAGAGAAGGACATCTATGGTTATGGCAAAATTTCTTTTCTTGCTGGAGATGGTGCAGAATTCAGCCTGGGATACTATCTGGTCTCATGGAAGCTGTGTATTTGCCTTTGATAGGGCCTTTAATGCTTGATCATCTACAGAAATGTGAGGTGTGGGATGTTGAATGTGCCTTTGCGGGGGGGGGTTAGGGGGTGACGTTTGCACTGAACCTATCCATTAGCAGGTTGGCTAAATCAAAAGGATCAGTGTACGTGGTATGTCAAGTAATAATTAGTAACAATCCTGGGCTTTGCCATGAAGGTTCCTGACATAACTGAAGAAGTCTTATGGTTTCCTTTTGTTTCCGAGGCTAGTTTTAACTCCTAATTGGCTTTGGAGGTTTTCACTAGTGAACTAATTTGCCTGTTGAGGCTGAGGAGGGAGTTTTCTAATTTGGAATGTGTTCCTTTTTACCCTTGGGCAACAGTTTCTTCCTTTTGTTATAAAGCCTGTTGATACAGGATGTCCACCAGACATGCTTGTATTTCCGTGAGGAGCAGGTTTTATTTCTGTTGGGTATGGCTGAGTCCATGCAGTTGTGCAGGTGGTTGTCTTTTTTCCACTGCTCTGTCATCAAAAAGGTCAACAACCGTGTGTCACCATAAATATCACCTTTAGGTGTTCATGTAACCTGGTTACTCATTTTCTTGTGTTTAACATTTTTCCATTTATGCGCTCTTCCTTGTTAGCTAGTCTTATATGCAGCTGTTCTTGCTTGGCTTTCTATTTTATCCTGTTATTTAGACGTGGTAGGTATCCCCTTATTTCCTTCTCTATCGTTTGTGGATAAACAAAGCTACTAAATAGATGTTCAAGATCCTGGTAACATTACCAACATTGTGACAATCATAGATGATGAGTCCCTTGTGCATAAAAAAATATTCTTTAGTTTTATAAAGAGCTTTTAAGATTTTTCTTGATTTCTTTATGCTCATTGTAACAGCTAGTCTTTTACAGTAAGTTAAAATATCTGAACGGCAGTTCCTCATTTTTTATTTAACACTAAAACTTTTTTTAAGCTGATATTAGACGCCGAAATATTCATTTTAGTAAATCACAACTGTTTCAATAAACTGACTTGTATCACCCTACTCTGTCAAAATACAGCACACCTAATTACAAGTAAGGGAGTGTTTTGTCTCATTCAAATGTTCTCTCATTCTGCCTGCTGTGACAGGAAGAGTGGTTCCTTGGCGTTTTGCATTATCATTAAGACCTTGTACTGGCTGTGTTAAAATTGAGCTGCGTGCATCTTACTGGGTCATTTTTTGCATACCATCTCCCTCCCGTAAGGAGAGCAGAGTGATGAGGGACATAAGGAAACTGTCACTTCTGGTAAGAAAATATGTTCACCACCTAGGATGTGCTGCAAAGGGGCTGTGTGCTGTAAACTGACTCGGTGGGTTTGTGTGTGAAGCCGGGAAGTCCATTTAGGTAAGACCTTGTTTGTTTTCATGTCATGGAAAACTCTGCCCATCACCCCACCTGCCTTCTGCTAAGATCATAGTCTTCATTGTTGCAATGTGAAGAAGGATACACTGCCATGTCAGTGTCATTGGATTGAGCTGCTAACTTGCAGAACTGTGTAGCAGTCAGCAGAGTGGATGCGAGTCTCGTGCCTTCCTTTTTATGTACTACATGACCATGAGGTTAATATTGATCAGCAGGACACCTTTGTTTTCCAGGATTTCTTAAAGGCTTGAAGGGTTAAGAAAGTTGCTAACATCTCCTCCTTTAGGTTGATGTGCAGACTCTGGCAAAGATGACCGAGGTCCTTGTGGGTATTCCATTTAAAGTTCAAGTTATGTCTGTCCAAGATTGTGCAGACACCAGAAGGAAGAACAGTCTACTTGTATTCTTGTACTTGTACACTCAGTCTGACTGACTACTCCACAAACTGCATTTGTGTTCAGGGCAAAACCAGGAGCCCCATGTCCAAGTTTTGCAACGTCTGCTTCCAAAAGGTCTTGTGGAACCGTTCAGTCTTTTGTACAAGAATTCTGGCATGTAAAAATGTAAGAGTGGTAAAACTTAAGGATGGTGAAAGCTGCAAGTCCAAAGCGTACAAAAAGTTTGACTTTTATGTGGTCACTTCTGGCCTGCAATTGGAAGTAGAAACTTGTGATAGATTTCTCAGTGGTGGTACACCTGCTCTCTTGTGTTCTGTTATCCTCTAGAATGGTATATTTATTCTGTCTTTTGTTTTAGCATTGCTGCACAACCAAACCTCTAAGTCTTGGAATAAATTCTGTTATCTGTTGACATGCTCTTTTCTTTTGGGGACCAGAAAAGAGATGATAGAAACCTGCCTTTTTTGCACTGATTGTAGTGTTCTCTGGTCTAGTACTTACTGAACGAGAAGCAAGGCTAAGTGTAAGCATTATCTGGTATTGGGCACCTCCTTGTGGAAGGTGGGATAGACTTGAGCCCTCTCCTTCCTTTTTGATGCTGAAAAAAAAAAGAAAAGCTGTTGCACATTATCTTCCAATTTGGGTCCATGTTGAGGGATTTGATGGAAAAGCTTGGGTGGGGGTGGGGAGAATGGACCTGTTTGTGTCCGTCCTGTTACCCTCTCTTTCTGCTTCTCTCAATTTATTTGCCTTCATGTTCTGATCACTGGACTGGTACCTGACAAGCAAACTAGAGATGAAAGGAAAATGTCAGCTTTACTGCATAGTCAGTGGCTGAATATCCACTTTTTTGTCAACTTTTTAAAAGTGGTTTGCCAGTGAAGATAAACTTAACTGTGCTCCACTGTGTGTGGTGCATAAACTGACGATACAGTAATTCTCCCCATCAGCTAACATTTTCATCTCTTAAGGAGAAAAAAATATTGAAAATGACATTTTCAGTACTCTGATGCCATGGAATGCAAACAATTAACTTTAACCTCTTTGGCATTAGCATAGGTAAAGCAGCACATACGTCCATAGACTTTGATGGCCATAGCATTGCACATATGTGATGATGCCTCCATTAAAGACTATGGACACATTACGCTATCCCCAAGGTAACAGCTTAAGATAGAATAAATTTATTTGGGTCATGACTTTAATAAAAAGCTTATGAAGCATGTTATTAAAATGTGGTTGATACCCTTAAACAGTGACGGAACAGAAAATGTTTTGCAGCCCTTAACTCCTCAGATACAGGTAAGAAAATCAGAATGTCAGCAAAACATGAAAGATGCCTTGTCTAAAGGGTCATTCAAGGGCTTCTCTTTGACACCTTCATAATGGCTGATTTTCTAGAGAATGTATTGTAATGCTACTTGTTCATGTGTTTGTCCACATTTTAGGAGAACCGGTCAATGTTGCCTACAATTTGAAAGACCTGACCAAGTTTCTAGATCTGGGACTTCATGAATTTCTGTGTGCAGTGTAATTTTTTTGACAGAATTCCCAACTGGTGGTTAATGTACTGCTTGTAATTTATTATACTAAGTAATAGTGGCTGAAGTGTAAACACTTTTTCTGAATCTGTTGAGGACCAGAATTTACTTATTCTCCAGCCTGCTGCCCTTTGGTACCAGCTTACCTTCCTTGTTTGCTTCTAGGAAAATAGATGCAGGGTCTATTTGGTTTTTGTAGAGTTGGTGAATCTGTTGCAACCTGTAAAACTTTTCTGTTTTCTTGGTTGGAGGGCTTGGGGCCATGGGAGTATGGATGTTGAGGTTTATATGAAGGCAGGCACATAGTCCTCAAAACTGGAGGAATCACTTTAGGTGTGTGCACCTCCAGCCTGAAAGAGCAGATTTTGTCTTTTATGCCATTGCCGTGGTTTTCCTTTTTTAAAGTGCTCTGTCATTCCTATGGGTGTCCCCTAAAGGATACATCATCTTTTGGGGAACACATTGGCTTGACATTCCCTTCATGTTAGCCTTACCTTGGTCTAGGTCATTCTGTTCATCCTTCTGCGAGGCTGAACTGGATTGTGTGACCAGTGAGGTATTTCTTCATTGCAAGTTGTTGGGCCATTGATTTGTCAGCCCCTGCTCACCGTTGCTGAAACAGTTTTTCAGTTAGTGTTTTATGTCTTGGATATACTTCGTGGGAGTCCACTTCCTGTTTTTTTTGGGGGGGGGGGCTTCTTGGTCCAGCTCACTCATGGGGTTGTGTTCTGTCTTTCAAGAAAATACATTTTAAACATTTAATTTTCATCATCCTGTGTTTGTGTTGTATCGCTGTCTTGCTGGTGGGTAATCTGTAGTGGAGGGACAAGTTATTCCTCTTGAGTAGACTCTGAAAACTGAAGGCAGAGGTTTGCTGTTCTAAGGAATGTAGCGTGCAGTATGCATTCTTTATTTTGCCTGGGAGGATATTCTAGTAGCCTCTGCCTGCTGAATGGTTAGGCGGGGGCCAGTGTGCATATTAAACTTGTCTTCCAGGAGGTGAAACGAGACTCGCTGGTTTTGTGGTGTTCTCAGCATTGAATAGTTTTCTTTCCCCTAGCATCTTTCTCTGTGGTCCTGTCTCCTTCATTGTTTTCCCCCAAAGAGATAGGCAGTTACTGAAATGGCTGCAGCATGATAGATAATTTCTTGAGCTTTAACAATGGTGCGACTGTGGGTGGTTTTCTAGGAAAGCCTGCACATGTTTGCCAGTATACCACACGGGACTCTTCCCAAATAAAAAAGGCACTTAGAATGATAACTTTTAAAGTTTCATGAGGGATTTGGCATGGACAATTGCCGTGGCTCTGCATGCCCTTCACAAATGTATACTTGGTGTAGATAATTGTGCTTATATCTGTAAGAAACATGCAAGGCTGTATAAACTGCACACATACAAACCCTAGTGCCATTTTGAAGGAGCAGCCAGGGAGTGAGCATGCATGATCGTAGTCATTAATTGTATATATGTTACTTAAGTTACAGTTAATAGTCAACAGAAGTAATGTGTATGAAATAAAGCTGCTTGAACACAACACATGAAGACTCATTTATTAGTGTCTGAACACGAAAGCGACATGGTGTCAGAACCGGGATGGAAGAGTGAATAATATTCGGATCCATGAGATGCAAAGATGACAGTGAAGAGAAAAGAGCACAAACATAGCCGGAAAGAATCAAAGGTAATGAGAAGTAACATGAACTATATACTCGATGCGAAAGACAAAAAAGGGGCATTACAAGACCACAAACTGCATTATCAGGCAAGTGGAAAGTACGTAAAATGTAACTAGAGAAAATATTTAAGGTAAAAGTATTTGATGAAACGATTAACCCTGAAGCAGAACGAGTATGTTTAAAGCAAAAAATGAGCATGTTTAAAGCAAAACGAGTGTGTTTAAGGAAAAGGCGGGCATGTTTAGAGTAAAACGAGAAAAAAAAGAGTATATTGGGAATGAAAAGGGCTTAAACGAGCAAAACAAATATAAAAAGAAAGAAAAGGGCACATTAAGCGAAAGTCAAGCAAGGTGACTGTGTTTTTGCAAAGTGCTGTGTTTGGCATAACTACAAGTTTGCATTGTATCGAGGACATAATTAGAGTTATTCGAAGTATCTCAGTGTGTAAAACTGTTTACAGTGTGTGCTTATTACTGTGCATGTATGTCGAAGAGTTTATTGTGTTCAAAGTGCAACTTTTTCATGTAATACAGTCAAAGTATAGCCATTTCCAAAAAGTTTCTTGTGCTGGGTGTGTCTATTTGCAAAGTGCTGTAATTAGAGTGCTTCTTGCACTGTAAAGAGTTGCCTAGCGAGGTACTGCCATTTTGGGGACATTTCAGTATGCTGCTTGCAGTTATTTGCAAAGTGCAATTACTTCGAAAAGTTTTTGAGTTTAAGGCAACGGATTTTTAATTTGTTTGCATTGTGTAGTTGCTTGACATGTTTCTTACACTGACAAGAGGTGTTTTCTTGCAAAAGACGACCTAACGAGAGTATTACAGTGCTTGTGAGTTACCCAGTCACATCTTAAGTTCTCAAATGTTTCTTAAAATAATGACTTTTGCAAGTTGATGGTAAATGACTTCAGCATTTCTGCCTTTACTGATAATATTCTGAAAGTATCGAAAAGCCCAAGAAGTTTATTTCGCAAAGTCGAAAGTGCTACGAGTTTATTTGCATAATTCCAAAAAGCCCAACAAAGGTATAAGTTCAGAGTAGAAAGGCATTGGACAGTTATTGGCAGTAGTTCTTCCATATGTGTGTATGTTCTTGCTTATTTGCAAAACCCTTCGCTGGTATATGTTAATATGGAAGACTGATTTTGAAAACCCCTATCACTTGTATTTGATCAGAATATTGCAGAGACCTGGAAGAATATCTGATCAGAAGTAATATGTTTTCATACAAGCAGCTTATGGAGATAGAGGTTCACGCACAAGGGCATTCATTATGCTAAACCTAGCAGGGTCTGAAGCCATAGAAAGATCGCGTTCATTTGTGTATGCACCAGCAGTGTATGAAGGAGAAAGTATGAACCGCCATATTGTTGCACAGGCTGAATCAGGGGAAGACCCTGAGTGTTTGAAGTGCAAGTTCAGAGAAATGTGCAACTCCCACAAGAATATGTTTTACACAAGAGATCAGAAACCAGCGGAGACATTTGCAGCTTATATAACTGAATTGAGAAATAGAGCTAAAACAGGTTGGTTTGGTGATCTAAAGGATGAAATGATAATGGGCAGGCTTGTATGTGGCATTAACAGTGCTGCTGTTAGAAAGATTTTACTTTGTGACAGTGATTTAATGTTGAGCAAAGCAGTACAGATTTGTCAAATCCATGAGGTGACAGAGAAACACACAAGTATGTTTGCTAGTGAAGAGCATGGTTTCACTTGGCTCCAGAGCACATGTAAATAGTATGCAACATGTGATGAACAAGAAAAGGCCTAAACACGTGGCAGTTGCAGGATTTCCAGAGAAGCCACGAGGCTTTCTAGAAAGTTCTGGGAAAAGTGCAAGCTTCAGTGCCAAACTCATTGCAGCACAAACATGAATCAGCAAAACCCAAATCTGTCTTTAACTGTCGCAGTTGTGGTGCGAATCAGGAGTCTAAAAGACAAAAATGGTTCTCATTTGGTCAGCAATGTCACAAGTATAAAAAATGGAACCATTTTCAAAAGTTTTGTAAATCAAGTAAGCCTCAGAGTTGTAAAGAAAGGTTGCACAAAAAAAACAAGTTGATCAAGTAAGTGACTAAGCAGTCTGCTTTCTATGTAGATGGTGTATCAGTGCTTGGTGAAAGAGTTGATGCAGTGAACTTCTTAACAAGAAATGAAGTATTTTGTACTGTCCGGATTAATGGAAAATCCACAGAGTTCAAAGTAGATACTGGGTTAAAGTGTAGTTTTATAGTAGCAGACACATTTGCAAGAGTGAGAAGTAACAGCTCAATGTAACCAGCAGTGAGAGACTTGTTGCTTATGGAGGTGTAGAAATTCAGACTAAAGGTTCAGTGATGCTTTCATGTTGTTTCATCGAGAACTATTGCAACTTGCTTTTCTATGTAGTCCGAAAGCCAGTGCAATCTTAATTGGGTCTCAAAGATAGTTTAAGAATTAATTTGCTTTCTTTTGCTGGCGTTCATCATGTGAGACCTAGTCATTACCAACATGAGTGACCGGTGTTCCACACTTGAAGTCAACTCCCCGTTGGTCATATCAGACCATAAGCTAATCACCCTAGATGTCCGCATTCCTCCCCCACCCACCATTAAGGAAACCACGGTAAAAAATTTCTCTAGAGCCAACTTCATGCTTCTTAAGACAGAAGTGGCAAACTTCATGACACCCATGCAGATGGACAATTCAGTTACGACTGCTGAATCCTACACAAATGCACTCTATAAGCACTTACACGAGTGCATAGCTCGTGCTATCCCAAACAGAACCAAGACGCTATACTCCAAAAAAAACATGAAGCCAATCTGGTGGTCCCCTGCCATAAACAAACTACAACAGAAGGAAGAAACTGTGGAGGAGCTCCCTGGTCAGCCTCACTAAGAAGCTGAGATCCCTTATAAGATTCCCCAAAGCTAGCTATGAAAACAAACTTGCCACTGATTCTAAGGGCAACCACAAAGCATTCTATAGCTATGTCAAGAATCTCAGTGTTGAGTTACAGCACAGTTGCACAAAAATTACAGAACCAACTGATATTGCCAACATCCTGGCAGATAGGTTCAGTGCTAACTTTACCTGCCTCTCACCCCCTAAAGGGCCCATATCTATACAGGAAGAATGCAGAGTCCCTGTAATCACATCTATGCAGGTAAAAGCTGCACTGTCTAAAACCAAAAACACAGCATCCATGGGACCGGACAACATCCCAGGCTGCGTTTTACACAAACTTCAGAACGAACTGGCTCCCCACCTAAGCACCATGTTCAGTCATTGTCTCACTTCAGGCTTTCTGCCCACTGAATGGCGCACAGCAATCCCACTCCACAAAGGGGGAGCCACCACTGATCCTGGGAACTATCGCCCTATTAGCCTGACGAGCCTGTTCTGCAAGGCCATGAAACGTATCATCATGGGAACTCATAAATAAAGACATTGGTAACCTCCAAACTCTGGACCCCACCCAGTTCAGGTTTGTGAAAGGCAGATCATGGCTTCTGAACCTGATTGACTTTTTTGAGGCAGTCGCCAAAGCCGTAGATATGGATAAGGTGGTTCACGCAGCCTATCTTGACCTTGCCAAGACTTTCAACACATCCCCCATTCTGGAATTATAGCTAAACTCACTAAACTAGGTATAAATCCCTACGTCACAAGATGGGTTGCCAATTGGCTCATTGACAGAACCCAGACTGTAAAAGTTGCAGACTCCAAATCTGACTTCAAACCAGTGACAAGTGGAGTACCACAGGGGTTCAGTCCTGGGACCTCTCCTGTTTCTTGTCTACTTTTCTGAAGTACAGGCTAACAAAAGTTCACAGATTTGCAAATTAGGAGCCATAGTCAAGTCCCCAAATGATGTGGACATCCTACAGAAGGGTGTCACTGAGACAGATGCCTGGTGTCAGAGGCATGGCATCAAGCTCAATGCCAAAAAGTGCATTGTCATCCCCTTAGGTAAAAACTCTATACCCATGAACTACCACATAAACGGCAGTCAACTTAACGCTGAATGTGCAATGAGACCTTGGGGCCCAGGTGGACAGTAGTCTCTCCTTTGATGATCAAATCACCACAGTAGTCAGGAAATCCTTTTATGTGGCACACCTCATCACAAAAGAGTTCTCATCCAGGAAAAAAAGGTCATTGTTCTCGTCTATTCGGCACTCATTAGAGTATAGAGTATAACGCCCCTTTTGGAATGTAGCTCACAAGACATCTGCAGCAGCTGGAAAGGCCACAGAAGTACCTCACAAAGAGGATTACTGACCTCAAACAGATGCCCTACACTGACAGTCTAAAAAAACTCCAGCTTTACTCTGTAGCATATCACCTACTCCGAGGAGATCTCTGCCTAACATAATAAGCTATGTTAAACCCAGAGCTGTTGGACATGCTACACCTAAAGAAATCCGAATCCCTCCGAGCTACATGCTCTATGGGCCTAAACCTTGTCACCACAATAAACCATGCTGAAGGGATAGATTCTTGTCCCAGAGACTTCCTATACTCTGGAACAAGCTACCCATCTATGACCAGCAAAGTTCCTCATTAGCACTCTTCCAGAAAAATCTTGAGTGGATGGGAAATAGGAAATACACCCCGGGGATCACATCTTTGGCTCTGCTCGACAGGGGCACAGGAAATTAACTTGAGTGGCGTAAGCCAGGAGACTTGTTGGCTAGGCTTACTTAGGCCCTTGGGCCGATAGTCTAGTACCTACCTATGAGTACAGTTCCAAGTTCTAATTTCTCCAAAGCCTTTTTCTCAGAGAATGCTGATATTTTCAATGAGAAATTGGTCAAACTTCCATTTGTGTATTCCATTAAGTTAGACCCAAAGTTCACTCCAGTAGTCAGGCCAGCAAGAAGAGTTCCCTTAGCTATGCAAGGTAAAGTTAAAACTCATTTGGATAAAATGGTGCAGCAAGGTGTGATTTGTCCAGTCACAAAACCAACCAACTGAATGGGTGTCGTCCATGGTAGCCACTCAAAAGAGGCTCAGATGAAAAAAGAATATGCATTGACCCAAGAGATTTGAACAAAGCATTAGAGACCGTATCATCCAGTGTGCACATTTGAAGAAGTTGCAACTCTAATACCACATGCTACTGTATTTTGTGTTTTAGATGCAGAGAGTTCATTTTGGCGAGTGGTGCTTGATCGTAAATCCTCATTTCTAACTACTTTTAGTACCCCATTTGGCAGATGCAGATTCCTAAGGATGCCATTTGGAATAAATTCTGCAAGTGACATTTTTCACTTTGCAATGGAACTAATTTTTTGGGTTATCCTTGTGTCATAATAGTAGATCTATTGATTGGAGGCAGTGAGTGAAGCAGAGCATGTCCAGAGAAACCTCAAAGTTCTAGAGAGAGCATGCAAAGTAAACTTAAAGCTCAATCCTCTGAAGTGCAAATTCAGACTTCCAGAAGTTATGTACGTAGGTCATTTATTTACGAGTACAGGCTTGAGACCTGACCCCCGACCAGGCAAGCAGCTATTCTAGAAATGTCACTGCCAGACAATGTACAAAGTTTACAGTGTTTTCTGAGCATGGTTTGTTATTTAGACAAATTTACACCAGACTTCAGCGAGTTGACATCTTCAAAAGATCTAACACGCAAAAATGTTGCATGGTCCTGGTTGGAACAGCATCAGAAGGCATTTGAAGAGCTTGTGCAAAAAAATCCCACTCCCACCTACGTTAAGATACTATGATGTGAACAACCAGTTATTTCCTGTGATGCTTCAAAATTTGGCCTAGGCGCAGTTATACTTGAAGAGGGCAGACCGGTAACCTATGCATTTAGAAAACTAACCCAATATGAGATATAGTATGCTCAAATTGAGAAATAGCTTTTGGCTATAGTATCTGCATGCTCTAAGTTTCATGATTTTCTTTATGGTTGAGCTATCCAGATTGAAACTGGTCATCAACCTTTAGTTACTATTCTAAAGAAGCCTTTGCATTCCTCTCCAGTGAGATTACAAAGAATGATGCTCAGATTGCCAAAGTGCGGTTTCAAATTAGTCTTCACTAAAGGCAAATTGTTTTATCTGGCTGATGCATTATCCAGATCACCTAGAAATACACCAGAACAGCTTGATGCAGAGATTTTTGACTCTAAAGTGATGTCAGTCTAATTTTTCCACCACTAGATTTGATGAGTTGATCACGCACACACTGATCCAATTTTGCAGAAGCTCAATCACTGTATTAATGTCGGATGGCCGTCAAAGCAGTCTAGTGTATCACCTGAGGTGCAAGTGCATTTTCCTTACAGAGATGAATCGTTGATTGAAGATGGCATTATTTTTAAAGGTTGAAAAATTGTTTCTTCTTCCTTACAAGAAGAATATATTCAGATTTTGCATTGTGGTCAGCTAGGATCCACATCCGCAAATAGAAGAACAAGAGAATTGGTATTTTGGCCTTTATTATCGAAAGACATTGATAGACATGTCCTGTTCCCATATTGCTGTATTCTTACTGTCAGATTTCCTGCTTCAGACGACCCGGACGTCTGCTCCTATGCAAAAGCTTAAGCTTTGTTGCTGTTGGTGCGTGCGACATCACACACAGGGCCATAAACCAGGGACCTTAAATGTGATGTCTGCATGCACAGACCTCAGAACTTTTCTGCCGCAGTCAAGTTAGACCGATCGCATTGCTCTTCTACCTTCAAGAAGCGTAAAACTAAGTACTCCGTTGGGGAATTCTTGATTTTTATTTATCGCTTGAGCTTGGTTTGCTTGCTTGTTCTTAGACTATGTCCGCTAAGAAGGGTAAATGCTGATGTGGATGTCAAATTCTGCATAAGGACTCCCATGACCGTTGGGTATTAGGTTTAGGCTGGGAACATGACCATACCTCCTGGCCATCTGCCAATCTTTCATCCCCAAAACACTAAGAAGCTGTCTGGCTGCCCTCAATTTATGTTTTGAAAGTCAGAGGCTTAAAAATTTTGCATTTAAAGATGATTCCAGAGTTGGCTGCCTAGGTGGAACCACCCCCCCAAAAAAAGGCCAAGGTTTCACAGTGTACTACATCTGCCTCTGGGTCGTCAGACACCCCGCCAACTGCCAATAAAGGGGTTTAGGGAAGTCTGCCAGAGCTGTCAACTTCGGCATCTCCCCTTGAGTAAGCTGCTTCTGAAGTGCTGGCCAGCATGTCTGGGGAAGTTACTCAGACATCTGTTACTGCCATAGTCGAGGGGGAACCAGGCTCCACTGGACGCCCGTTTGGGATACAGGAATCAGAGTCTCATTTAGGTCAGGCCCCAGAATCTAGGCCTTCTCTCTCTCCCAAAACTACCCTTTTAAAAAGAAGACAAAAGAGCAAACATTTAACTACCCCTCCTGTGGGACAACTGACTGGCAATCTTTTACACAGTCTTTGATGCAGGCCTTCATGGCCCTTTGGCCCTCTGCCCTCTGCCTCCTCAGCTCCCACTACTCAAGTGCTTAGCCCAAGACCTGCTTCAGCAACTTTAATCCCACTTCTGTTTCTCAGGAAGAAGAGGCCTTTTCCTCTTCTGAGTCTATTACATACTCATCCCAAATAGCCTCCCCCCTGGAATATTATTCCCCAGATGAGGAATCCATAGGTGGCGAGTTCCCTCCAGAAGACATTAAATTTGGTGAGACCATTACTTATTGTTTGCATATTTTTCACATCGTGCAGCACTGCTAGGCTACAGTTAAACTATTCCAGGTGCCAGAAAGTGTGCTCTTCAAATTTTCCCTTAAAATTGGCTGATTTCTCAGTAGTAGCACTAAAATCTGAACCCCTGTGACTAGCACTTGCTCTAGAACCTGCTGGAAAGCACTAAAGCCTGAAACAGATACAAGCACTCTGCTCTCCTTGTCAATAAGGAGAAATTAATCATAGGCACTAAACAGCCTATAATTGCAAAGTACCTTGCAAAGGTAAGGGAAAACAGCTCTTAAACTTTACATAAAAGCACCTAAACAGGCATGTCCAAGGGTCAGCTTCCAGTGATTTCTCTTGTCCACTTCATGAATCTGAGCATACTGGGGCAATGCGGCAACTGCCTCATGTACACAGACAATCCTGTCCTCCTACCACCCAACACTACAACCTGCGAGAGATGCACTTACATAGCCAAACTGGAAGCAAAGCTCTCTCCGGCCAAGATTGTGCTAGACAGTCAAGAGGAGAAGGTTAACATCTGCATCACACCTCAAGCAACTCATAGCCCTTCAAAACCCACACCATCAACACCCACACATAGCAACACTAAACCCGCATATGTGGAGGCCTTTAACATTAACCTCCCCAAGCAACAAGGACCTCCGATGCTGAAACGCAAACAAACACCAGTCACAACCGAAGTGACACATAGCTCACACCACCAGTGTACCACCCAACAACAGCCCCCTAAGGCAAGACAATGTACCCAACACTTTAGTCATAGGTGACTCTATAGTCAGGCACACTGATGTCCCACTCACCAGACTGAACAAGGAGAAAATTAGTCAGTTGCCTGTCGGGTGCCAGGATCCGCCACATAACACATGCACTCAAGTCACTCCACAACAAGTACAAATATGACTCTGTCATTATCCATGCTGGAGTGAATGACTTGACACGTACCTCCCTGGACTACATGAAAAGAGATATGGAAGAGCTCTTGGATCATGTGACCCAGGCAGGTATGACCCTAGCCCTGAGTAGCATCCTGCTTTCGCCAAGAATGATACCACAGTATAAGGACAAAATTATTGACTTCAACAATTGGCTAAGCTTCTGGTGTCATACAAAGGGGATCCAGTATTTGTCTGCCTGGGAAGACATGATCGACAAACCACAACGCTCTGCCAGAGATGGTCTGCACCTGTCACCCCTGGGATTCAGGTTACTGGCTAAAGCTCTTGCCACCCCTATAGTGCCTTTTTTAGGCAAGGTTCAAAGGATAAAACCACCACCGTAACAAATAGAAGCAGGCAAAATCTGAAGGTAATGCTACTCAATGCTAGAAGTCTAAACCTCAAAATGCACTCTCTCGAGGCACTCCTAAAATGGAGAACATCGATATCTGTGCAGTAACTGAGACCTGGTTCAAGGCTCCAGAGAGCACCCCTGCCATACCAGGCTACAATTCTTACCACACTTTTCGGCCACAAAACCAGGACCAAAACACTAAAGGTGGAGGAGTGTCCATATTCACGGATATTCAGACCTCCAGGCTAGTTGCCCAACACAATTCATCTGAAATTCTCCAGGTGCAACTAACACTAGGTAAGACTGCAATCCAAATTGTAGCTTGCTACAGATCCCCGTCCATGCCCCAAGATTCTCACTACACCTTTCTAAACATACTGGAAAATATAAAGATACACCCAAACACCCTAATACTGGGTGATTTCAACTACCATGCCATTAATTGGGAAAACTACTCAGGTACCAACTCCTTTTCCCAACGGTTCTTGGAATTCATAAATTCCAACGCCCTGGATCAACTAATCCATTGTCCCACCAGGGTCTCCAATATCCTAGACCTGGTCATTACCAACATGGGAGATAGATGCTCCACACCAGTGGTCACCCCCTCATTGGTCAGGTCTGACCATAAGCAAATCACCCTTGACATCCACATCCCACCCCCACCCCCCCCAGTAAGGAAACCTCCTTAAAAAACTTCTCCAAAGCCAGCTTCAAGCTACTGAAGTCAGAAGTGACAAACTTCACAACACCCACGCAGACTGGATCTGGAAGTTCGACTGCAAAATCCTACATTAAGGTACTGTACGAGCACATCCACTCGTGCATGAATCATGCCATCCCAAATAGAATCAAGATGCTCTTCTCCAAAAAAAGGAAGCCAATCTGGTGGTCCCCTGCTATAAACAAACTATACAACAGAAGGAAGAAACTGTTGCAAAAAAGAGGAAAATCCCAGGATGCAAAAAAACTCCCTCACCAGCCTCAGTAAGAAGCTGAGATCCCTCATAAAATCCTCAAAAGCTAGTTACGAAAATAAAATTGCCAAAGATTCCAAAGACAACCACACGGCATTCTATAGTTATTTCAAGAATCTAAATGGCAATGCTCAGGTCTGCTCTGAGTTACAACAGAATGGCATTAAATATACTGATCCCAAGGATATTGCCAATGTCCTGGCAGATCGATTTAGTGCCAACTTCACCCCACTCTCACCCCCTAAAGGGCCCATCTCAATACCAAAAGACTGCCAAATTCCGATAATCACGGCCACACAGGTAGAAACCGCACTCTCCAAAGTTAAGAATACAGCATCCATGGGACCAGATGACATCTCAGGCTGTGTACTACATAAACTACAAAATGAACTGGCACCTCACCTAAGTGTGATGTTTAATCATAGCCTCACCTCAGGCTTCATGCCCACTGAGTGGCGCATAGCTACAGTTATCCCGCTGTACAAGGGAGAATCCACCTTGGATCCCGGGAACTACTGTCCCATCAGTCTGACAAGCCTGATTTGCAAGGGCATGGAATGCGTTATCATGGAACTTATAAACAAAGACATTGGCTACCTTCAAACACTAGACCCCACCCAGTTTGGGTTTGTGAAGGGACTATCTTGTCTCCTGAATCTGATTGACTTCTTCGAATCAGTCTCCAGAGCTGTGGACGAGGGTAAGGCAAGTCCACACAGCCTATCTGGACCTCGCCAAGGCCTTTGACACCATCCCCCACTCTGGAATCATAGAAAAACTTACTAAGCTGGGCATAAATCCCTACGTCACTCGATGGGTTGCTAACTGGCTTACTGACAGAACCCAGACAGTAAAAGTAGCCGACTCGAAATCCAGCTCCAGACAAGTGGAGTACCTCAGGGTTCAGTCCTGGGACCACTCTTGTTTGGCATCTACTTCTGTGAAGTACAGCCCAACACTAAGGGACTCTGGCTAACAAAGTTTGCAAATGACTGCAAACTGGGAGCCATTATTGATTCTACAAAAGTTCCTCACAGAAACAGATGCCTGGTGCCAGAGCCATGGGCTCAAGCTTAATGCCAAGAAATGTATAGTTATCCCCTTTGGAAAAAAACATATACCCATGAATTACCACATAGGTGGCAGGACACTAAACATCGAAAGTGTGATGAGAGACTTAAGGACACAGGTGGACAGTGGTCTCACTTTCGATAACCACATTGCCACAACAGTCAGGAAATCCTGTGTGGCACACCTCATCACTAAGGGCTTTTCATCCAGAAAAAAGGAGGTCATTGTCCCACTGTACTCATCCCTCATTAGACCCATTATAGAGTATAATGCCCCATTTGGTGTGTACCTCACAAGACATCTGCAACAGCTTGAAAGGCCACAGAAATACCTAACTAAAAGAATCACAGGCCTAAAGCAGATGCCATATACCGACTGTCTAAAAAAACTCCGGCTGTACTCTGTGGCATATCGTCTACTCAGAGGCAATCTCTGATTAACGTACAAGGCCATGTCAAACCCTGAGCTGTTGGACATGCTCCACAGAAATCCCAGTCCCTCAGAGCCACACGCTCTACAGAAATCCCAGTCCCTCAGAGCCACACGCTCCAGGGATCTAAACCTTGTCATCACAATGAACAAAACATGCTGGAGGGATAGGTTCCTGACCCAGAGACTCCCCATACTCTGGAATAGACTGCCCATACATATCAAGCAGAGCGCCTCTTTGGCCCTCTTCAAAAGGAACATTGATGATTGGATGGGAGATAGGAAATTCACCCCAGGGATCATGTCAGTAGCCCTGCTAGACAGGGGCCTGGAGAAGTAAATATTGTGGGAAGAAATATCCAGGGAATTGTTATGGCTAGGCTTGCATAGGCCCTAGGGCCGATAGCCTAGTACCAACCTATGAATATTTAATATATTAAATGGGATATTTCCCAAGTGACAGAAACTCAAGAAGGATATTTTGAGCTGTGGCAGGTTGAATCTCCTTCCCCATCAGCCAATCCCCCCCAGTGATCTCTGCATACCTAGATGCTTTTGCATCCGCCTCTAAAAATGCAGATTCTCAGCTACCTGCTCAAGAGAGATCTGTTAATTTCTACAAGGTGCCTAATGACCACAAATTTGTAGTACCCCTTTGGCGGACCCTGCTGTGATAGCTGTAGCCCCATATAAACAATCTAGACTGATTCCATCCTCATCACTTCTGCCTACTGACAAGGATAGCAAGATTATGGTCAGGCTGAGCAAGAAGGTTTACACTTCTTGCACCCTGGCCTTTAGGGCCATTAATTACCAAACCCATATAGTTAATTATGACTTGGATTTGGTATCCCTTGCTTCAGTGCTACTGTCCTCATTGCCTGACTCTCCCAACAAGACAGAAGTAGCATCAAAACTGACCCTGGCGTCCCAGGTAGCCAGGCACTCTGTTAGATGCAGTAATGATGCAGCAGAGGCCTCTGCTAGTACTTTGCAGGTATTCATGGCTTAGGCTCCAACCATTGCCTGAAGACTTTAAATCCAAAATTCTAGCTGTCCCACTAGATCACAACCTCCTGTTTGGTAAACAGTCTGCAGAACTTTTTAAGAACCTTCAGGAGAAGAGCAAGGAACTCAATGATATTAAACACCTTGTGGTATCTCCAATACTAAAATTCTACATAAACTACCTGGCTAAGACCACTTATGTCAGAAGAACCCCCCCTCCACTGCCACCCCTTCATCTTCCAGATATAGGTAAGGAGCCAGTAAGCAAACCTCTTCTAGGCCTGCCTCATCTCAGCCTACCCAAAGGCATCCCTTTCAGGACAGAAAAAATGCCAATAATGTGTAACTGCCCACCTCCCCTTTTCATCACGCCTCTCCCATTGTCTTCCCTTTTAGAAAGTAATCATATCAGACCACTGGGTTCTGGAAATAGTGGAAAAGGGATATTTCCTATCTTTGCAGGAAAGGCCCACCCCACAGGGCATTCCATTCCCACCAAAGAACCAACTTCACCAGATTCTATTCCTCACATTATCCAGGACCTATTGGCTCAGAGAACCATAGAACCTGTCCTCTCAGGCCAAGAAGGAAAAAGATGTCCTATTCCTATGCTGCAGTATTCTAGTAGTGGGATTTTCTGCCCCCAGGTGACTTGTACGTCGGCTCCTCTACAAAAGCTTCAGCTTGGCTGTTGCAGTGCGCATGCAACGTCACACTTGGGCCATAAACCAGGGGTCTTAAATGTGACGTCTGCACACACAGTCCTCAGAATTTTTCAGCCACAGATCTTCACATAGTACGATCGCTTCTTCACAGACGTCGCATCGTAAAAGATAAGTAACCCATTGGGATTCTATTTTCTTATTTTTGCCGATTGTTATTGCATAAGCTTGGTTGTTGTACCCTTTTAGCTGATGTCAGGTAAAAAGTGAAAGTACCAATGCGGACGCTAGATACTCCATAAAGATGCCCATGATAGATGTGTTTTTTGCTTAGGCCAGGAACACTGTCACTCCTGCGCTATTTGTCAATCCTTAGTGCCTAAGACCCTGCACAGCCGTCTCTCTGTTTTAAACGTTTACCTTGAAAACCAGCTCCTTGAACAATTAGCCCTTAGAATGGATCCTGCATTGGAGGCCACACCTGATCCTCCTCGCAAGAAAGCTAAGTTTCCTAGGCCTTCCTTGCCTGCCGCTCCGCTTACTGACTCACCATCAACTGCCGATTTAGGGGTTGAGGTGCGCTCGGCAGATCCGTTGACTGCAACGACGTCCCTTGAAGAAGCCGTTGCGCAGCCGGCAACCGGCACGTCCTTGGAGCTTATCCAGACAACGATTTTGTCATGGCCGAAGGGGGAACCAGTTTCGGGGGTACCTCCGACCGGGATCTAGACTTAGGATTTATTAGCCTCCATGCCAGATGCCAGGCCACTCCCTGCTTTCACCACAGCCAAAAAGAAGCAGAAAAGTAAACATACTTCCTCTTCTACGGAAGTAACACTAGACTGGCAGACCTTCACCTCCTCCCTCATGCAGGCCTTTATGGCTCTCAGGCCTTCAGCCACAGCCCCCCCCCCACTCTGCCTCTGTTGAGCCCTAGGCCTTCTCCTGCCTCTTCCCCTCCCACCCATGACCTCTCAAGTCATGGAGGAAGAGCATGATTCTTCCTTCTCTTCCTCAGAAGAGTCCATCTCATGTGTGTCCCAGATTGCCTCCCCCAGGAATATTACTCTCCTGATGAGTCTGTGGAAGGGGATTCTCCTCCTGAGGGTATTATGTTTGGTGAGATCATCACCAAGATGAAGGATTACTTTAAATGGGATACGTCCCAAATTACTGGCACCCAAAAAAAAAGGTACTTTGAGCTGCAGCAAATAAGATCACCCTCCCCTTCGGCGGTCCCCCCGATTCTGCCTGCTTACTTGGATGCCTTCAACTCCGCTTCTAAGGCACCAGACCACCAGCCCCCAAGCGTCCTGATGGCTTTTATAAAGTACCAGAGTACCAGAAATTCCTGGTTAAGCCACACTTGGCGGACCCAGCTGTGATTGCCACCACTGCAGATAAGCAATTTAGACTGCTGCCTTCTGCCTCCCTCCTACCCACAGATAAAGATAGCGAACATATGGATAGGATGGGAAAGTAGGTATATACTTCTTCCACTTTGGCCTTCAGGGCTATAAATTATCAAACCCATATGACTAAGTACGCACTAGACTTGGTTTCTCATACCTCCTCCATGCTGGCATCTGTGCCTAACAGCCCCCATTAAGACGGACATTACATCCAAGCTTTCCTTGGCCCAACAGGTCGCCAGACACTCCATCAGATGCAGCTATGATGCTGCAGAAGCATCTGCCAGAGCTGCAGCATCTTCCTCTGTTCAGAGGAGGTATTCTTGGCAGAGACTTCAGAACCTCCCAGAGGATTTCAATTCCAAGATTCTGGATGCACCACTGGGCCACAGTTTCCTTTTTGGTAAACAATCTGCAGACCTTTTCAAAAATCTGCAGGAAAAAAGTAGAGCTACAGGACATAAAGCATCTTTTGGTTTTACCCCTTCCCAAGTATTATAGGAACTACCCTGCTAAAGCTACCTTTGCGAGGCGTAATCTTCAGCCTGCTACCTCCTCTTCCAAATCTAGAAGTGGGACCAGAAGACCCACCACCTCCAGACTTTCTGCTCCACCTCATCAGCCCAGACCATCCTTTTAGGAGAGGGGAAGCCCCAGTAATGCATAAATGCCGTTCCCACCTTCCCCTCTCGAACCACCTTTGGCAATCCATCACCACAGACCAGTGGGTTGTATCCATTATCCAAAAAGGGTACTTCCTATCCTGAAAAGTAACCCCCCCACCCCAGGAAAGGCATTCCATTCCCTCCCCAAAACCAGACCCACCTCATGCCACAAGTTCTGGCAGACCTAAAGCTAGGCACCATAGAACCTGTCCCTTCAGGACAAGAAGGAAGGGGGTTCTATTCCTGTCACTTCCTGGTCCTCCAAAAAATGGGCCCTGGAGACCCATCTTGGAACTCTCCTACCTAAATCTTCACCTTCATGTACCCGCCTTCAAAATTTACCCTCCTTCAAAATGCTTTATATTCCTCCGTCTCCTGGGCTTAATGGCAGCTACCATCCCCATGCTACCACTGGCAAGAATGAACATGGGTAAGCTTCAGAAGTATCTCAAAAGCATCTGGGCCCAACGTCTTCATCCCCTTAGAGCAGGTCATTCCCCTCCTTTGCTCTCTAAAGGCAGAAATTAGCTGGTGGATCAAGCAAGTCCAGCTCAACTCGGGAATCCCTCTACAGTCACCCATTCCAACCCAAGCAATGCATACAGATGTCTCAGGTTCAGGTTGGGGAGCAACCCTGGCCTCCTACAGGATTCAAGAAAAGCGGCATCCTTCTCAACAGGCCAAGCACATAAATGTCAGGAAAATAACAGCAGTCTTCTTAGCACTGAAAACATTTCTTCCCCTTCTGGTTCCAGGCATGCTCCTGATAGTGACCAACAGCACCATGTTTATGTGGTACATCAAACAGGGAGGAACAAAGGCCTATCCGCTGTGCAAACTAACCCTGCTGATATGGGACCTAGCCTCTCACCACAACTTAGTCCTGCAGGTGGCCTACATCTCCTCACAGGAAAACCACCAAGCAGATCTCTTGATCAGGACCTCCTCACGTCAGCACGAATGGATGGTGAACAGAGAGGTCTTCCTGGACTTAGTCCACCGGTGGGGTGCTCCACAAATAGACCTGTTTGCTTCCCCCCAGAACATACAGCTGCAGACCTGCTGCTCAAAAGCATACTCCCCTCTAGCATGGAGAGTGTATGCTTTCAGCATCTCTTGGGAGGGGAAATTCCTTTATGCTTTCCCCCCCATTCCCACTGATTTAGAAAGTCCTCCTGAAAGTACAGAAGAACAAACCAAAAATCTTGTTAGTGACTCCCTACCAGCCAAGGCAGCACTGGTTCCTCCTACTTCACAAGCTAGCCAAGGGCAGTTACTTCCAAGTTACCCTACAAGGTGGACCTACTGACACAAGACAAAGAAACTCTCCTACACCCACACTTGCAGATGTTGTCCCTGACTCTATGGGTGATAAACTTTTAATCCCTTTCGGACACCACTACTCAGCGGACATGCTTTCTGTCCTAAGGGAGGCAAGGAAATGTGCCACTAGAAAATCTTACCTGGCGAAGTGGGAAAAATGTACTAAATGGTGTCTGCACAAGGAAAGGGACCCTTGCTCTGCTGAGGTCCCCCTGGTTCTGTCCTACTTGTCAGTTGGTTAAAGGTGTACTCTCTTATTCTTCAAAGTACACCTTTTTGCTGCATCACCCTGCCTGCCCCTCGACCCCCCCCCCCGCTAGCCAGGCTCGACGTAAAGCTCTTCCTTAAAGGGGTCTTACACATGAGACTACCAAAGAAACCTATCCCTTTGCCCTGGGACCTGAGCTACATCTTAGAGAAACTAACCCAGCACCCTTTTGAACCAGCTGGGGCCTCCTCCCTACAGAGGTCCTGCTGTTGACCATCACTTCAGCCAGATGGGTGTCAGAGTTGCAGGCCTTAATGGCCTGCACCCCATACACAGTCTTCCATAAAGACAGGGTAACCCTGCGAACCAACCCCTCTTTTATGCCCAAGGTGGTCAGTGACCTGTCTCTTAACCAGTCTTTCCAGTTTCATCTCTTGGTGTGGGCGCAGGCAAGTGAATGATTCTGGACCTAAACTAGAACTATACCAAAAGTGACCAGCTCTCACCTCCTTTCACCTCCTACCCTCCCTGGGCAAGTGCCAAATCTCAACAAATCACATTAGGGAGGGATATTTGAAACTTGCCTTCCCTGTTACTCCTCCATGGATCTCCCATCCCAGTAAGAAGTAAAGGCCCATTCTCTAGGGCAATGGTCAGCCTCCAGGGCCTTCATGAAAGGTCTAGTTTCTACTGCAGGCTATTTTTAGTACCAAAAAAGGACGGACCATGGAGACCAATCCTGGATTTATCTTTCCTAAACCTCTTTCTACAAGTCCTTTCCTTCAGGATGCTAGAACTCCAAACCCTACTTCCACTACTGCCACCCAAAACGTTCTTGGCCACTCTGGACCTGAAGGAAGCCTACCTCTACATCCCCATACATCTCACCCACAGAAAGTGCTTACATTTTGTTGGACCCGCTTCTCATTTTCAATTTACTGCCTTGCCCTTTGGTTTATCCACTGCAGCCAGGGGTCTTCACCAAATGAATAGCTCCCACCGTAGCCTACTGCAGGACCAAGGGCATTCATATCTACCCCTACTTGGACGATATTCTTATTCTTGCAGAAAAGGAAAACACCCTCAAAAAACATCTGCAGTTTTCCATGTCTCTGCCACAAGGGTAGGGATTCACACTCATCCTCGCCAAATCCTCCCTTTCACCAGAGCAGGACGAAATCTTCCTGGGATGCAGGATTCAAACAGACTTGATGAAGGCCTTCCTTCCTCAGGACAAAATGGCTTCCCTAATCAGACCACTTCCAGGACCTTCTCCAGGCCTGCCAACTGTCAGCCAGACAATTCATGCGATTTTTGGGCCATACGGCAGCCACTATACCTATGCTACCACTAGCCAAAGTGCACATGAGGAAGTTAGTGGTATCTGAAGAATGTGTGGCCCAGCACAGCCACTCTCTAAACTTTCAGATACCTTCCTTCCCTGCCTAAAACAGAGTTGAAGTGGTGGATTTAACAGGTACAACTGAACCTAGGTCTTATCCCTTCTACCCTCCACACCAATTCAACATGTACACAGAGATGCTTCAGATCTGGGCTGGGGGGGCTACCATGAAGGGCCTCAAAGTGCAAGAATGCTGGCAAGCACCCTTCCTGAACAAACAAATCAAAGCAAGGGAGATGACTGCAGTTCATTTAGCTCTGTTAAAATGCCTGGTTTTTGTGATCTATAAAAAAATAAGACCACAATAAATAAATTCAAAACTTTTCCCACCTTTAACGTTACCTATAACCTGTACAATTCAATTGAAAAACAAATCTGTTGGGGGGAAAAATATAAAAAAATAAAAAATACAATAAGCTGGTTGCATAAGTGTGCACACCCTTAAGCTAATATTTTGTTGAAGCACCTTTTGATTTAATTCCAGCTTTCAGTCTTCTTGGATGGGGTCTGTCAACATGGCACATCTTGACTTGGCAATATTTACCGACTCTTCCTTGCTAAAGTGCTCCAAATCTGTCTGATTGATAGGGCATCTCTTGTGCACAGCCCTCTTTAGGTCACCCCACAGATTTTCTATTGGATTTGGGTCTGGGCTCTGGCTGGGTCATTCCAAAACTTTAATTTTCTAATGGTGACGCCATTCTTTTGTTGATTTGGATGGATGCTTGAGGTCATTGTCGTGTTGAAAGGTGAAATTCTTCATCTGCTTTTGTAGCAGATGCCTGAAGGTTTTGGGTCAAAAGTGACTGGTATTTGGAACTGTTCATAATTCCCTCCACCTTGACTAAAGTCAAAGTTCCATCTGAAGAAAAGCAACAGTAAAGCATGATACTGCCACCACCATGCTTCACAGTGGGGATGGTGTTCTTTTGGTGATACGAAGTGTTGTTTTTGTGCCAAACGTACCTTTTGGAATTGTGGCCAAAAACTTCAACCTTGGTCTCATCAGGCCATAACACATTTTCCCACATGGTTTTGGGAGACTTGATGTATTTTGCAAATTTTAGCTGGGCCTGGATGTTTTTCTGTGTAAGAAAAGGCTTCCGTCTTGCAACCCTACCCCATAGCCCAGGTATATGGAGAATACGGGAGTTCGTTGTCACATGTAGTGCACAACCAGTACTTGCCAGAAATTCCTGCAGCTCCTTCAGTGTTGCTTTAGGTCTTTTGGCAGCCTCCCTGACCAGTTTTCATCTTGTCTTTTCATCAGTTTTGGTGGGACGTCCAGTTCTTTGCAATGTCACTTTTGTCTCATATTTCATCTACTTTTTGATGACAATCTTCATTGTGTTCCATGGTATGTCCAATGTTGTGGAAATTTTTTTGTACCTTTCTCCTGACTGATGCCTTTCAACAGTGAGGTCCCTTTGATGCTTTGTAAGCTCTCTGCGAACTATGGCTTTTGCTGTAGCAGGCAACTGAGAAAATATTAGGAAAATTCTACTAGGACAACTGAACTTTATTTGGGGTTAATCAGAGTCTCTCTAATTGATGGCAGGTGTGTACCCAAGAAGACTGAATGTTGTAATTAAGTCAAAAAGTGCTAAGTATTAGTTTAAGGGTGCGCACACTTATTCAACCAAGCTTATTGTACGTTTTTTTATTTTTTTTTATATTTTTCCCCCTAACAGATTTGTTTTTCATTTGAATTGTACAGGTTATAGGTCACATTAAATATGGGAAAAGTTTTGAAATGATTTATTGTGGTCTTATTTTTTATATCACAAAATCCTGGTATTTTAACAGTTGTGTGTAAACTTTTTATATCTACTATAGATTATTCCCAGATGTTCAACGTTAGATCACTGTTGTAGTAGCTTAAGCTATTAGGGTTGTAGTCTGCCAAGTAGATGACAGCCTTGAATACTCATCTGTTAGGAGAATCCACTGTTACGGTAAGCTTGTATGTAGGACTGCACTTGCCTCTGTATTCTGCCAAGGGCAAAGGAGTTATAGAGTATGCCCCTTTTAGTTGTGTTTATCTAGCACACACAAATAATGATCCCAGAGGTTCTAAACAAAAAAAAAATAAAATAAAAAATACTGGACTGAAGAACCACAGCTACAAAGACCTGCTTGAATGCCTTTCACTGTACTTTTGTCTTTCATAGTATTTCTTGTGTTAAAGACTCAGTCCTCCTTAATCTCATAAACCTCCACAAAGCAAAAGCTTAACAAACAGCTGAATTGAAGACTTGAATCTCCACTGACAAATAAACAAGGCATTTTTTTTTTTGGGGGGGGTGACATTTTTCATTGCTTCCCCTTCTCTGGAATAGTTGCTTTTAAATATAAAACAGTGTGATACCATTGTTTCCTTTGAGGCAAACTTTGATTGTTGGATGAGCTCCCAAAAATTCATCCCAGGCCTTCATTTCTTCCTTCCTGGAGGCAGGAAGTACCCCACAAGGGTTGGTATTTACAAAGTCATTGTGGTTCATGGACCTCAGAATCTATATTGATGACACGTGTCACTTAATTCTATTGTTTGTCTCCTTAGTAACATGTAGCAGAAATGTTTTCTAAACTGTCTCGACTGGCTGGCTTCGTTTCTACAGATTTTAATTCAAATCCTTGGAGTTAACATAGTTTTACTTGTGCTGCTGTTCAGTGTAGAGCTGAATTCATTTTTAAAGCATTTTTAGCATCTCTGTTGCCACTGTTTAGTAATTGCTATCAGATAGAGTTTTAAAATCTGCCTTTTCTACATTCACTTTTCATCGCAAACTGTATTTCATGTATTTTCTTCATTGATATCCTACAGATTGCTGATTTGGCAAATGAAGACACACCACAGTTGTATGTGGCTTGCGGCAGGGGTCCTAGGTCATCTCTAAGAGTCCTGAGGCATGGTTTGGAGGTATGGCTCATAACTGAGATTCTGTAACTTAAGTAAGGGTGACTCATTCCCATGACTAATCACTTCACATGTGATGTGTGCTGCTAATTGTCATGTGTGTAGATATTTAACTGCAGTTGTGAGAGAGTGTTAGATTATTGATTTTACTGGATTTTGACTGAAAAGCTTACAACACAAAATTTATTAGAAATGCAAAATGGATGTTTAAAAAGAGAGAGGGAGTTTTGAGAGAGGGTTTTGGGGTGAAGTTTTCTTAACTTTGAATCTGTCGTGTTTAAAGTCAGATTTTAAGTAAGTGAGCAGTAGTATTAAAACTTTTCAATGCACTTTGTTTTCAAGGTGTCTGAAATGGCTGTGTCAGAACTGCCAGGTAACCCCAATGCTGTATGGACAGTGAGACGTCACATTGAAGGTATGCAAGGGCAAGTTGTATACATGGACATGGCTAACTAATTTGAAGATGATAAAAACTGAGGTGTGGTGATCATTTCATGTCCCTTCTCCAAGTAATAATGCGTTAAGCTTTCATTCTGATCCAGTATCCTGCCTTTCCCAGAAAATGCACATGCCACTTCGTTTTTATTGGAGCTTTGTTTACATTTCTCAAAATGTGAGACTTGCTTGATATAGTGTTTTTTGAAAATGTTTGTGCTAGGAAGTGAGTTTTAAATTGTGAAATTACTTTACCTGTTTTTAACAGGTTTCTTAGAATGGAGTAGCACAGGTTGTTGGATCATTTTAACCATGGGATTATCTTTCAGTCTCCAGTGACCACCATGCTTATCCTGCTCACTTATTCATCGTGTTTACCCTAACTAGAGGTGAGGTGCCTCCCAGGGTGAGGGTCAAGTAGTGGGAATGGTGCTGATGTCCTTCTGTTACTATGTAGCCGTATTCTAGATGTGGGATTTCCTGCCTTCAGGCGACTCGTACGTCGGCTACTATACAAAAGCTTCAACTTGGCTGTTGCAGTGTGCGTGGAACTTCACACTTAGGGCCATAAACCAGGGGCTTTAAATGTGACATCGGTACGCACAATCCTCCGAACATTTCAGCCGCAGATGGCATTTGCATCATACGATCGCCTGTTCACAGACATTGCATCCCAAAGATAAGTAACCTGTTGGGTTTCTAATTTTCTTATTTTTTGCTGATTGTTATTGCTAACGCTTGGTTGTTGTAGCCTTTAGCTGATGTCAGGAAAAAAGGGAAAGTGCCAGTGCAGGTGCTAGATGCACCATAAAGACGCCCATGACAGGTGTGTTTTTTGCCTAGGCCGGGAACGCTATCACTCCCCCTGCACTATTTGTCAATTGTTTGTGCCTAAGACCTTGCGCAGCCGTCTGGCCATGCTAAACCTCTACCTGGAGAACCAGCGACCTTAAGTGGTTAGCCCTTACAATGGATCCTGCATCGGAGGCCCCACCCGAACCTCTGCTCAAGAAGGCCAAGTTTCCTAGGCCTTCCTCGCCTGCTGCTCTGCTTCCCAACGCACTGCCAACTGCCGATCTAGGGGTTGAGGCACGTTCGGTAGATCCAGCGACTGCAGCGACGTCCCTTGAGGAAGCCGTTTCACAGCCGAAGACCGGCACATCTTCAGAGCTTATCCAGACATTGACGGCCATCAGTGTCGAGGGGGAACCAGTTTCGATGGTACCTCCGACCGGGATCCAGACTTTTGATGTGTTACTGGCCAAACCCAATGCCAGGCCACTCTCTACTTCCTCCCCAGCCGAAAAGAAGCAGAAAACTAAACATACCTCCTCCTCGGAGGCAACACCAGATTGGCAGGCCTTCACCTCCTTTCTCATGCAGGCCTTTATGCCCCTCAGGCCTTCAGCCTCCGTCACCTCCACCCTAACTCTTCTGAGCTCTAGGCCTGCTTTTGCTTCTTTCCTCCCACTCATGAACCCTCAAGTCAGGGAAGAACATGAGGAATCTGTGCAAGGGGATTCCTCCTGTGAGGACATTAATTTTGGAGAGACCATCACGAAGATGAGGGATTACTTTAAATGGGATACATCCCAAATGACTGACACCCAAAAAAGGTACTTTGAGCCGCTGCAAGTAGAATCACCCTCCCCTTTGGCAGTACTCTCAGTTCTGCCTACTTGTTCGGATGCCTTCAACTCAGCTTCTAAGGCCCCAGACTCCCAGCCTCCAGCCCCCAAGCATCCTGAATGCTTCTGTAAAGTACCAGAGGACCCAAAATTCCTGGTTAAACCACTCTTGGCAGATGCAGCTGTTGCCACCACTGCAGATAAGCAATCTAGACTGTTGCCTCTTCTGCCTCCCTCCTACCCACTGATAAAGATAGCAAGTATATGGATAGGATGGGAAAGAAGGTATACAGTTCTTCCACTTTGGCTTTCAGAGCCATAAATTATCAGATCCACATGACCAAGTATGCATTAGACTTGGTCTCTCAAGCCTCCTCCATGTGGGCATCTTTTCCTGACAGTCCCATTAAGACGGACATTTCCTCCAAACTTTCGTTGGCCCAACAGGTAGCCAGGCATTCCATCAGATGCAGCTACGATGCTGCAGAAGCATCCGCCAGGTCTGCCGCATTCGCTTCTGTCTTCAGGAGGTACTCGTGGCCAAGACTCCAGAACCGGATTTCAGGTCTAAGATCTTGGACACCCCTCTGTACCACAATGTTTTCTTTGGCACGTAATCCTCAACCCTCTACCTCCTCTTCCAGAGCTAGGAGAAGGGCTAGAAAACCTACCACCGCCAGACCCTTTGCTCCACCACATCAACCCAGACAGCCCTTTCAGGACAGAGGAAGCCCCAGTAATGTGCGACTGCCTTGCCCCTCTCCCCCTGTCTTTCCCACTGTCTTCCCCTTCGGCAATCCATCACTACAGACCAGTGGGTCCTAAACATAATCCAAAAATGGTACTTCCTATCCTGGAAAGAAAAAAACACCCAGGAGAGGCATTCCCCCCCGCCAAAAAAAAATCAAACAGGCCCATCTCATGCCACAAGTGCTGGCAGACGTTCTAAGGCTAAGCACCATAGAAGCAGTTCCCCCAGGGTAGGAAGGAAAGGGTTTCCACTCCCATCTCTTCCTGGTCCCCAGAAAAGACTGCCTCTGGAGACTCATCTTAGACCTGTCCCATCTAAATATCCACCTTCGGGTACCTTCTTTCAAAATGCCCCCCCCCCCCCCCACTCTACTGCCTCTTATTCCAGCCAATGCCTTCTTGGCCACCCTGGACCTAAAGGAGGCCTTACCTATACATACCCGTCAGGAATTCCCACAGACAATTCCTGCATTTCTCTAGACCTGCCTCTCATTTCCAATTTACTGTCTTGCACTTTGGTTTATCCACGGCCCCCCTGAGTGTTTACAAAGTGCCTGGCCCCAGCAATTGCCTTCTGCAGAACTCAGAGTGTACAGATTTACCCTTATCTGGACGACATCTTGTCTATCAAAGCATCTACATTTCACCATGTCCCTTCTGCAGAATCTAGGGTTCACCATCAACCTCTCCAGTTCCTCCCTAATCCCAGGTCAGGACAGGATTTTCCTATGCTGCAGAACCAGAACAGACACAATGAATGCCTTTGTCCCACAGGACAAGGTTCTTCCGTTGACTTCCCACTTCTAGGAAGCCCTACTATCTCAAACGGTGACGGCAAGGCAATTTCTCCGTCTCTTGGGTTTAATGGCAGCAACCATCCCCATGCTACCACTGGCAAGGATGCACATACACAAGCTACAGTGGTTCCTGAAGAACGTCTGGTCCCAACACCTATATCCCCTAGTGCAAGTCGTTCCCCTCCTTCCCTGTCTGAAAACAGAAATCAGCTGGTGGATCCAGCAGGTACAAATAAACCCAGGGCTCCCACTACAACCCCCCAGCCCAACCCAAGTAATGCATACAGATGCCTCCAATTCAGATTGGGGAGCATCTCTTGCCTCTTACAGGATTCAAGAAAAGTGTCAGACCAAGAACATCAATATCAGGGAAATGGCAGCAGTCTTCTTAACTCTAAAGACCTTCACTCCCCTTCTGGTTACAGGGGTGCTCCAGATTGTAACTGACAGCACGGTGATGTGGTACCTCGACAATCAGGGAGGAACGAAGGCCTCTCAGCTGTGCAGACTAACCCTGCTGATATGGGAAATCTCTTCACAACTTAGTCCAGCAGGCGGTCTACATCTCCTTACAGGACAACCACCAAGCAGATCTCTTGAGCAGGACCTCCTCTCCTCAGCACGAATGGAAGCTGAACAGGGAGGTGGTCTTAGATATAGTCCAGCAGTGGGGTGCTCCACAAATGCACCTGTTTGCCTCCCTCCAGAACAGGCAACTGCAGACCTTCTGTTCAAAAACCCACTCCCCTCTAGCATCGAGAGTGGATGCTTTCAGCATCTCTTGGGAGGGAGAAGTTCCTTTATGCCTTCCCCCCATTCCCACTGATTCATAAAGTCCTCCTGAAAATACAGAAGGATAAACCAAAAATCTTGTTAGTGATTCCCTACTGGCCACGACAGCACTGGTTCCCCCTACTTCACAAGCTAGCCAAGGGCAATCACTTCAAGTTACCCTACAAGGTGGACCTACTGATACAAGACAAAGGAACTCTCCTACACCCACACTTACAGACGTGTCTTTGACTCTGTGGGTGATAAACTTTTGATCCCTTTCAGACACCACTACTCAGAGGATGTGCTTTCTGTCCTAAGGGGGGAGGCAAGGGAAACCTACCACCAGAAAATCTTACCTGGCTAAGTGGGAGAGATTTACAAAATGGTGTCTGCACAATGGAAGGGGCCCTTGCTATGTGGAGGTCCACTGGTTCTAAACTACCTGTGTCAATTGATAAAAAGTGGACTTTCTTTTTCTTCTGTAAAAGTACACCTCTCTGCCATATTAGCCTTCCTGCCCCTGGAACCCCCCTTGCTTGCCAGGCTCGACATAAAGCTCTTGCTTAAAGGGGTTTTGCACATGAGACCACATAGGAAACCTATCCCCCCGCCCTGGGACTTTAACTACATCTTAGAGAAATTAACCCAACATCCCTTTGAACCGGCTGGGGCCTCTTCCTTACAGATGTGTACATGGAAGACTGTCCTGCTGGTGGCTCTCACTTCAGCCAGAAGTGTGTCAGAATTGCAGGATTAAATGGCTATCCCCCCTACACCATCTTCCACAAAGACAGGGTGTCCCTGTGAACCAACCCTTCCTTTATGCCCAAGGTGGTCAGTGACTGGTCTGTAAACCAATCCAACCATCTTCCCACCTTTTTTCCCTCACCCACTAAAGAATGGGAGAGGATCCTGTACTCCTAGGACGTGCACAGGCAACTGAGGTTTTACATGGACAAGACCAAAACCATCAGGAAAACTAACCCGTTCTGTGTCTCCTTTCACCCCAGAGCCCTGGCCAGGCAGTCTCCAAGCAAACCATTGTGTGCTGGATTAGGAAAGTTATTTGCCTCTCTTACTCCCACCATGGAAAGGAACCTCCAGTGAGAATTAAGGCCCATTCTACTATAACTGTGGCCACCTCTGCCGCCTTCATGAAGGGCCTAAACACAGCATCCATTTTGGAAGCAGCCACTTGGGCTACTATCCACACCTTTACCAAGCATTACAGCTTGACCAAGTTTCCCGAACTAGGACAGGATTCGCCAGGGCAATCCTGCAGGATCTTGTAGAACCTCTTAATCTACCACCACCCTCTCATCCGCATAAGCTGTGGTACACTCCCACATCTAGAATAGTTCAAAAGAGGAGTAGAAGGACATAGTATAGTTGTGTAAAATCTTAGCATAACCAGAGATGTCCTTATCTTCCATGTTGCAGTATTCCTTCCCACCCACCGGTTTCCCCAGGTTCTGTTCCTTACGTGTCCTATCGATATTACAGTAGGACACCAAGTCACAGACCTGAAAACCACTGGCATTCCTCCTGCTGGGCCTTATTCTCTGCCTGCTGGCCTTCAAGTTCTGAGGATTGTGCGTGCAGATGTCACATTTAAGGCCCCTGGTTTATGGCCCTACGAGTGACGTCCCACGCACACTGCACCAGCCAAGCTGAAGCTTTTGTATAGTAGCTGTCGTACGAGTCGCCTGAGAGCAGGAAATCCCACATGTAGAATACTGCAACATGGAAGAGAAGGACATCTATGGTTATGGTAAGATTTTACACAACTATTCTTTATCTGTCATGTAGTTGTATTAAATTATTTTATTATATGGCTTTAATAGCTCCCCTTCACATACCTACTTCATCACAAATGGTAGTAAGGAGTTAGTGAAAGAGAGATGCACGTTTCCCCACTTTTGCGGGAAGTATCCCCTCTGCACCCTTGCTCCTTGACAGCAAAGAGCCTGGTGTGATCTCCAATTTCTGCTAGAAGTTCTACATGGAATTTGCAGTCGGGGTATCACCTCTGCAAATGTGCCTCCAGTGAGAAATGAGCAGGTTTTGTCTCTTCATTCTTGTTTCTCTCACCAGTTTTCTATAGTATCAGTTGCTCAATGAACCCAACTTGGCTAGGTTGTGGTTAAGGTTTTATAATTCAACACTGGGGAGGTGGTAGCTTTTCAATATTTTTATGCCATTAACACCTTTGTCTGGAATCAGTGTCTAGCTTAGACAATCCCTTTGTCTTCCCTTTACACTCTGTCATATGGCATGTATGATTTTACTTGTCCTGCTTCATTTTCTGGGTGGTACAGATATTACAGCAAATTTGAAGTTGTTTTGACCTAGAGTTTTTCCTGTTGTCATTGTGGCTGCACCACTTTCCAAAGCACTGAGTGTAAATAATGCAGGTGTTTAACACTGGATTTAACTCTGATTGTACTGCTTTGGCAACCCTCATGTTCCAGTGCCTTTTGTCTTCCAGCACTAGTTTAATGAAAGCAGCAGCTGTAAGGGGAGTAGGTTTTAACAAGAAACAGAAGAAAGTAGAGGGAAAAATGCCATTAAAAGACTCTCTGGGAGCAGTTACTGGTGCTGAACATCTGAAAAAATGGAAGTGAAGTGTAAGAATAGAGGGAAGTGACTCAGATTCATGGCTTCCTCTGAGTTAAATTTAGTAACTATTAAGCTTTAATAGTAAAGGTTCTGTAGGTTCTCCATCCCTGCCTTCTTTTTCAAGGTTATCTCTTATAATTTGGCTCTCTTTTGAGATGTCTGATTTTCCTAGCATAAATCAAATTATCTTGCCACTCTCAGCACTGGAGTGTATATACTGTGTGTGTATACTGGAGTGTATATACTACACATTTTAATTGTTTTCTGTACTCATGGTAGTGTAAGACTACTTGATCTGTGTTGTATTATCTCTGGATATCTTATGCAGCTTCTTTCTCTCTTGCCGCAATATTTTTTTATGCTATTACAAAATGTAATATTTTATTAAATGTAAAATCCTTTCACCTGGATTATGCCTGTAATTAGTTATCAGTACATTACCTTGGTAAATTCCACTTCATTCAACTATATATGTGGATTACTTAGAAGTAAGTCATCAGTCTATTTTAATAGTAACACTAAAAAGAGTCTTAAGTGTGGTAACTATGCTCCGTTTTAGATTGATAGGAAGACTCTGAATAACTAAGTATGTGCCAAGTCTGTACCATGTCCTAGAAATTGTAATTGTAGCACTAAAGGTGTAGTGTTTGCAGCTACATATCTATCTTGTGACAGGTTTTCATAGGGAAGACAGAGCTCTCAGGGTAAGAACTTATGATTATATTTATCACATTAAGGAAAGACGTTCAAATAATGCATTTTAAGGATAACATTACATGCCCTCACTATGAAAAAGTCTTTTTTTATTGTAGAGAAAGGTAGACATTGATGACAGGCGTGGGTGTTGGGAGTACTGTCTTAGAATGTAAAGAAGTTGAATGGCAGATACAGTTAAATGTATTACAACACCTAGAAAACAAGCTTATTTTATCAATTATTTTACAAATTTATAATTTTTATTTTTATTGTATTTCATAGTAGTTGTATTGCAGTCGTGTTTTAAGATTTAATGTGTATTACATTTGGTATGTGTGTTTGAGTGTAAAATCACATGACAGAACATTTGATGTTCTTCGTGTTTCACTGTTGAAGTCATCACTTGTGGGTTATCCCTACTGGATAGCCCTCGGCCGACCTGAATATCAGAGTAAAGGTTTCCCTCCGTTGGGTGTTTTGTGAGTGTGGCTGACATCAGGTCCTCAGTTCCTCAGAGGCGTGGCTCATATCAGACCACCTAGAAGGGCCCACCTGCACCAGCTTGTGGTCTAAACTTTGTCCTGGAAAAGCTGACTCTCCCCCCTGTCGAGCCAGCTTCCTCTACAGATCTCCACTGCCTCTCTTGGAAAACTGCCCTTTTGCTAGCCATCAATTCTGCTAGGAAGGTATCTGAACTCCAGGCTGTTAGGGCCTCTGAGTTCTTCATCATCTTCCATGCAGACAGGGTCTCTCTAAGAACCAACCCCTCCTTTATGCCTAAGGTGTGGTCTCTGATGTAACCCATAACCAGGCCATACACCTACCTTTCTTTCCTAAACCTACAAATAGAGGGGAGAGAATTATGCATACCTTAGATGTGCACAGACAAATGAGATTTTACCTTGATAGGACCAAATCAATCAGGAAAACTGACCAGCTCCTGGTTTCGTTCACCCCTGGGGCAGAGGGGAAACCCATTACTAAGCAGACCATTTCCAAATGGATCTCTCATTGCATATGTTTCTGCTTACACCTTCCATGAAAAAGGTCCTACCAAAACAGTCCAATCCCATTCCACAAGAGGAACCTTTACCCCCACAGCCTTTCTGAGGGGGGTTCCTACTAAGCAAATTCTGGAAGCTGCTACTTGGACATTGATGCACACATTCACCAAGCACTACCTGCAAGCTACATTCTCCAAAACCAGGGCAGGATTTCCATCTGCAATTCTGCAGGGCATGCTAGCATTCCCATAACTTGTACAGCATTCCTCCACCCACTTCCTCAGCTATGGGATTCTTCCCACAAGTGATGACTGCAACAGTGACAGTTGTGTACTCTTAGAATAAATGTAGATGTTAAGTTGTCAATCCCGCCTTCATTCTTGCTGGATGGGTTCGGAGCCGATCCTCGGCACCGACTCGGCCACTTACTAAAGCTCAAGAGCTTATTTTACCGGCTCGAGGCAACCCTATATCCCATGATGCTAGGCGATAACTCCCCAGATCTCGTTTGCCGCTTTCGCTTGCGAGGTGCGTATTTTTACTGGCTCCTGGTAAGTCTTTAAAAATATAGTGTTCAGTCACCCTTTTCGGTTAATTTTTCACCCAGTTGTTTTTCAGTAGTTAGCGACTACCTTTAATTCTATTCCTGTTTATACCTTCCCTTTTTATCCCTTATATCCCCCCCTCCACTCTTAGGTTAGGCCTTAAGCCTGCCCCTTTCCTAATTTTTCTTAGGGATCCTGTGGAGTGTTTGGGTGTGTCAGTATCCTAATAAATATTTTTATTGTTTTTTATTGTTTTTTTGAGTGTTGTGTATGTGTTTTCTCTTTCCTTTTGTGATCCCTCGACACTTGTGTCGAAGGAACCAAAGGAAACTAAGGTCTCAGGCTTTAAGAAGTGTGACTCGTGCTGTCAGAAAATGTCTGACAGACGGTCACACTTGTGTTTACTGCCTTGGACCCCTGCACCTGCAGGACTCTTGTTCTGTGTGTCATGCATTCAGTCCAAGAGTCCTGCAGGAGCGCAGGAACAAACTTATACTGAGGGGCTTGTTAAAGCCCGAGGGTTCCTCGACTAAGTCTGCGTCGGGGAGGCCTTCGAAACCAGCAAAACTGTCGGCTCTGAGTACTAAGCCTTTGGCTGCTGGCTCTTTGTCTGTGCCTAGCCAGAGCCGATCCTTCCGAGTCGCAGGTTCCAGTCTCGGCGCCTCACGGTGCCGATACCTCTGAGTCCGTGCATTCACTGTCGGCTCCGGCTGGAGCCGACGTGTCCTTGGCTCCTTTGGCTCCATCCATATCTAAGAAGAGGTCAAGATCCCCTTCATTGGAGTCCATCCATTCGGCTCCGAGATCTCCCCTGCTCTTGGAGCGGAGCCATCGGAGCCAGTCTTCTCGGTCGTCCAGGCTTTCAGATCACGACCTTGAGAGAGTGGTAAGTAGGCTGTTAAAGTCTCAGGCATTGGCCCAGATGATCTGTATCCCGTCTCATCAGACGGTAGCTATTACGACTCCACCTATTTTTCCTCCTTCGACTCTCCCTCAGAGTTCGGAGCCAGAGCTCCTCGGAGCCGTGACTGTTGTGGCGTCGGAGCCGATACCTCCCCCTTCGGCTCCTTCGTCTTCCACTCCGATCTCCTCCTTGATGCCTTCATTGGACGGATCCGGGTGCCTGGTCTCTTTCGGCTCCGAGGGGGCGAGTGGCATTGGACCATTGTCCGACCCCGTTCTCCCTCTCGGAGCGTCATCACTGGTGAGCTCGGCCCCAACATCGGCCTCTGAGCCTTCCCTGTCGGTGCGGCCTGGGGTTCCTACCTCTTCGGAGCGGAGGCCCTCTGGCCTTTCTGATAGGGGAGCCTTCGAGGTGATGAGTGTACTAGCCCCAGGGCATAGTCAACGGTCAGCTCCATCAGCTCCTCCCACTACAGTGCCTGCTGATGTCTCTTACCACTCTTTTGCTCCCGGACCCAGGGATCCAACGCCTCAGGTTTCCCCACTGGGAATTTCTTCCTCTTCCGAGGCTTCTCCTGACCTGTCAGCGGAGCCTCCGCGTAAGAGGACATGTAAGAGGAAGCATGTGGACTCCCCTGAGTCAATTACATCTGACACCGACTTTGTTGAGTCGGAGGGATCCCCAAAGTCCCCCTCTGAGGATCTCTCTTTCTCGGACATCCTAGAAACCCTAAAGCAGAGGGGGAACTGGTCTTCCCTTAATCCTTCCGAGGACGAGTCTGTGTACCTGGAGGCATTTGGTTCTCGACCCTCCACCTCCTGGGTGTCTCTGCCTTTCGACCCCTTTATGGATGTAGTGGATCTGAAGGCGTGGTCGGCCCCTGATTCAGTGGAACCCACCCCTCGGAGGCCATCTAAATTCATCACAGCACCAGTTGACAAACAATTCCTAACAAAAGGTGTACCGGCAGATGCCATGGTGGTGGCTGCAGCCACCAAGAAGGAACTAGCTGATCCTTCAGTACCTATCCATTCTCCTAATAAGGATTCTAGGACCATGGATAGGTACGGTAAGTGGATGTTTTCTTCAGCGACCTTTGCCATGCAGTCGATGAATTACTTGTGTCACTTCACCCGCCTTCAGAGAGATATTCTCAGAGTTGGGAGAAGTCTTACAGGATCCATCAGCTGCTGGGTCCCAGGATAAAATAGACTCACAGCTTGGAACCCTGAACTCGATTGTTAACTCCTCCATGCATCTTAATTTCATATGCAGCCGATGGAGCGAGTAGGGCTGCGGGCACAGGAGTGGCCTTAAGGCGTCACGCCTGGATGCGGCTGTGTAATTTCGCGGACCCTTTCAAGGCGTCCTTCACAAATTCCCCTTTTGATGGTTCGGCTTTGTTCGGACCTCAAGTGAAAGACACCTTGACCAGATGCGAACAAGATGGCAAGACTCTTTCTGCCGTAGGAGTCCATTTCTCCACCCCTTTAAGACCATACCCTAAGGGTCAGAAGGGTGGGAAGATGTGGTTCCGCAAATCTCAAGGAGTCACGCCTGACGCAAGAGGTCAGTTTACCCCCAGAGGCAGAGGGGGTAATAACAACAGACGCCGCCCTAGGGGCAGAGGGGGTCTGCAGAACCAGGGTAGCAGGGAGCCTCTCTCTGACAAACCCTTCCAGCATCCCTGAGATGTTGCCCGATTGTCCACCTTCGGAGGCAGTCGGGGGAAGATTGTCGCTATACCCAATAGCCTGGCTTTCCCTTACTCAAGACAAATGGGTACAGTCGATCATATCCGAGGGTTACAAAATTCCCTTTATCCAAACCCCAATTCAGCAAAAGGGAACCCTTCCAGACATTCCACCCGGTCTAAGGGAACTAGCTGTATCAGAGATATCAAAACTGCTAGCAAAAAGAGCCATCCAGCCAGTCCCAGCAGACCAACTAGGATCCGGAATCTACTCTAGGTTCTTTTTGGTACCAAAAAAGACAGGGGACTGGAGACCAATATTAGATCTCAGCAAACTAAACAAGTTTGTAAAGAGAACAAGATTCCGGATGGTCACGCTACAGTTCATTCTACCCTTTCTGGGCAAGGACAATTGGATGTACTCCATGGACCTTCAGGATGCGTACTATCAAAATTCACAGGCGCTCCAGAAGGTTTCTCCGCTTTCGGCTGGGGGCCAGTCACTACCAATTCAGAGCCCTGCCCTTTGGTCTCACTACAGCCCCCAGAGTGTTCACCAAATGTATGGCAGCGGTTACGGCTCACCTGAGACGGCAAGGATTCCAGGTGTTTTCATATCTAGACGACTGGCTCCTCACTGCCACCACCAGGCATCAACTTCTCCAAGTCAGAGCTTACACCATTCACATTTGCAGAGGGCTAGGAATCTCTATAAATTTTGAAAAGTCTGCCTTGTCGCCTTGTCAGTCTATTACCTTTATAGGCGCCAACTTGAACACAATACAACTTTCAGCAAAGTTAACAGATCAAAGGGCCTTAGATATTCAAAACCATGTCCATGTACTTCAGAGCGACAAAATTCAGGCCAGGTATGTCCTGAAAGTATTGGGTCTTATGGCGGCCGCCATAACACTTCTTCCCCTTGCACGTTTTTACATGCGTCTTCTACAGTGGATGCTTTTCGCCCAATGGTCTTTTCAGCAACTCCCCATGCACCACAAGATCATGATAACTCCAACTTGCAAAAGTCATCTGTCCTGGTGGATATTGTCCCCTCAATTCCATTAAGGCAGACCCTTTGTTCCTCCTCCCCCGGTCGCCACGGTGACATCGGATGCCTCCCTGATCGGGTGGTGGGGGGGGGGGCATTTTCAGGGCAGGATGGTCCATGGCACTTGGCAACTTTTCGAACGCCACCTGCACATAAATGTCCTAGAGATGAGAGCAGTGCTTTTAACGTTGCAAGCCCTCCACGACTCTCTTCCCCTAGGAACTATTGCAATCCAAACGGACAATATGTCTGTAGTGTGGTATATCAACAAGCAAGGCAGAACCAAGTCCTATCCCCTGTGTCGAGAGGCACTCAGACTTTGGCAATGGGCAATCTCCTCTCAGCGGTTTCTGATAGCAACTCATATCCCCGGGAAGTCCAACATCATAGCGGACAGGTTGAGCAGAGCTATACTCATGCCACACGAGTGGTCTCTCAAACAATCTGTGGCTGAAGAGATTTTTCAGAAGTGGGGCCTTCCTTGCTGCGATCTTTTTGCTACACCCCAAAACAGCAAATGGCCCCGACTTCTTCATCCTCTTCCTCCTTCCAGGCCATCCCCTCAGACGCTCTGGTCCAAGATTGGCCTCTGGGATTTCTATATGCCTTTTCACCCTTTCCTCTAATCCCACAAGTAATTCAGAAAGCAACCGCCTTGAGAGCCAAGTTGATTCTCATTGCCCCTTATTGGCCTCAACAGATATGGTTTCTGTTCCTACATCGTTATCTTTTGGTACAGCCTTGGCATCTGGACCCAGCTCCAGATCTGTTGACCCATCAGTCAGGGCAGCTGCACCAATCCCTACATTCTCTCAACCTCACTGCTTGGTTGCTCCACTTCCGTCCTTAGCCAGGCTTCCTATGATTTCTAATCCCGTCTGGGATATCATAGTAGCTTCCCTTAAATCTTCCACCAGAAGGATTTACACTAGTAAATGGAAACGTTTCTCCTTCTGGGCGAAGGCAAGGAATATAGATCCCTTTACTGCCCCAGTTCATTCGGTCTTAGACTTCCTAGCTGAAATTTTTCATTCAGGGTCTTCTGCCTCTACAGTAAAGGTTCAGTTGGCAGCCATATTGAATTTTCATACAGGCTTATCGGACCACAACATCATGTCCAATAAGCTTTGCAAAGCTTTCCTTAAAGGTGTAGATTTACTTAAGCCTCTGATCAAAGACCCTCCACCTCAGTGGGATCTTAATTTAGTCTTAACATCCTTGATTCTTCCCCCCCTTTGAACCTGCGGTCTCCTGTTCATTGAAATTTCTTTCCTGGAAGACACACTTCCTAGTCGCCATTACTTCTGCTAGGAGAGTATCTGAGCTTCACGCCCTCTGCATTCGTCCTCCCTACTTAATCTTCCATAAAGACAGAGTTTCTCTAAGGACTAATCCATCCTTCTTACACAAGGTGACTTCGCAGACAAATTTAAATCAATCAATTGATCTAGTTTTTTCCCAAACTATACTAATAGAGCGGAGCAAAAGCTACATTATCTAGATGTTCACCGCCAGCTCCGATATTATTTGGATAGAACCAAACAAATAAGGAAGTCTGATCAACTGTTTTTATCGTACGCAGAAAATAAGAAAGGCCTTCCTGTTTCTAAGGTGACCCTATCTAGGTGGCTGTCTTCTGTGATTCCATCTGTTTATCAACTCAGAGGCAGGGAATTAACTTCTAAGCCAAAAGCCCATTCAACTAGAGCATTAGCTACATCTACAGCTTTTCAAGCTAGACTACCAAGAGACACTAACTGTGCGGCAGCCACATGGGCCTCTCCTCATACCTTTGTTTCGCATTACAAATTGGACATGGCCTCTAGGGACAGAGCAACATTTGGTTCCACCATTCTTAAGAGTCTGTTCCAATGAGCCACCCAGGATGAAGGTGCTAGGGACGTGGTCCCATCCAGCAAGAATGAAGGCGAGATTGACAACTTAACATTGAGAAGTTATGTACCGACCATAACGTTCCATGTTGGTTGTCTTCTCTCGCCTTCTTTCTTGCGTCCCACCCACCATCCCCCTAGCCTGGACAGACCGTGAAGATCTTCCCTTCCTTGAAGGGTCCTTACATTCCCTTGTTCACCATCTAGGTGTCCTAGGATATATATAGTGTAGATAATGATCTTTGGGGGGTTTTATCCCTCTTCCTCCTCCTTCCAGTTGGAGGATTTTGTTTTATTGGCCTATGCTAGGTTTTTCAGTTTCCAAACGAGATCTGGGGAGTTATCGCCTAGCATCATGGGATATAGGGTTGCCTCGGGCCGGTAAAATAAGTTCTCGAGCTTTAGTAAGTGGGGCTCCGAACCCATCCAGCAAGAAAGAAGGCGAGAGAAGACAACTGACATGGAACATTATGGTAGGTACATAACTTCTCAATGTTTGAGTGTATTCACTGTTGCAGTCCTGTTTCCCTCCCACCTACCCCGTTTCTTGCCTAATGTATATATCTTATCTGGGGCTCCTACCCTTTGGGGGCAAGAAAAATTGATGTAATGACATTGGCTGTCTCCCTTTATAGCCCTGACGACCTGACATCAGCCGCACTCACAGAACAACTGACACAGGAAGGAAACCTTTACTCTGGTGTTCGGGCCAGCCGAGGGCTACCCAGCAGGGATAACCCACAAGTGATGACTGCAACAGTGAATGCACTCTAACATCTACCTTTATGGTAAGTGTACACAACTGTATTTTTTAGTTACATTGGTCTGATTTTAAATACATAGTTGGATTTGATAAAGTCTTTATCTTTTTAAGGGCAAAAGCACTTAACCAGAGAATAAATTTGTACAACCGACTTTTGAAGCCTTCCATTGTTTGCATTTTTTTATGAATCGGTACATGTTTTTGTGTAATTTCAGTAGCTGTTGATTTTAATTTCAACCTTGTTTACGTGCTAGAGATTAATATGCCCTCAAGTTGTAAGTGACTATGGTTTTAATTAAGGACCTCCTGAATGCTTTTTTTTAACAGGTGATTGATTAAGACTTCAGTTAATTTGTGACGAGTTTTACAGACATTAATTGTGGTAATTATTGATGATGTGGGATTAAGAATACTGAGCAAGAAGACTTGCAAGATGGGTGCACATTGAGTAACAGCTTAATTTCAGCTCTACAAGTGTGAAACCAGAAGAGAAGACAGTAAACTTGTGTTTTTGGGTAAATGTCAGTAACATGTTAGTAAGTGCACTGCCTGGATGCCAGCAAAAAAGAACCTGAAAGAAAATCCGTCTCAAAAGGTGAGGAAAAACACTGAGAAGAATTGTGCAGCTGTTCAACTAAAAGCAGTGCAAGCTACAGCTATGGTGTAAGACATGACTTCCAGTAACTTAGAGGAGAAAATGTCAAATGTACTCGGAGCCAATTAGAATTGTGAAACACTGATGGAGTATATCAGTTGAAATAATAAAAGGCTGGAATACATGATATAAGCTTTAAACAAATATTCAGATGAGGTGATAAAATTGCATAAATCAGAGGTTGAAATGAAGAAAGGGCTGGCTGAATATGAGACTGCTCAAGAAGAGATGTTTCAAAAAAAAAAAAAAAAAGAGCACATAGGGAAAACATGAGATTTTCTGCTGTACCATAGAAGCTGGAAGGAACAGACTGTATTCCCCAGCAGGGCACATCATGTATATGCTCTACACCTGACCATGAGAAAGCAGCGTAGACCTTTAATAGTAAATATGCAATCCTACCCAGCAGAAAGAGCTGATTATGATAAAACTGTGGCAGAAGGATAAAGTACTAGAAGTAAGAGACAGTGTTTGTGGAAAATGGTTACTCATTGTACACTGGGCAGAAGTCTATATTTATTCCACTAATCATGGAATGTCGGAGAAGCAGGAATGAGATTCAAACTGCTGTGCCCAGTTATCTTGAGAATGTTCTTTCCTGGAGGGAAAAATCATTTTTTGATGCAGGGCATGCTAAGGAGGAAATACGAAAGTTTGTCCAACAAAAATTGAGCTTTGAAACAGGAGATTCTGCTTCTTGTTCGAAACTGTACCTGTGAAATATTTTCCAGTGCTTCAACAGAAAATGCTTGAGAGAGAAAAAAGCACAACCTGACTGGAAGAATCAAGGAATGTTGGAATGAAGCAGAGACTGGATTTGGGAGATGGAGATAAATAGGAATAAACCAGCAACTTGGAAATTGGCGAATGTGGGATTACAAAGCATTATTTATACCTGTGAAACATGATAGAACAAAAAAAAAAACTGGAAGTAATGGACTTTTTGACTTTGTTAAACTTGTAGGGGACTCTAATGACATGAATTAGGGCATGTGCTTTAATGTTTGGAAGAACACATAGGAGAGGGGGAGGAGAAGAGAGAGAGTTACCTGTATGAAAAACAAAATTTTATTAACAGTAGTATTTTTGTAGAACTTGATGAAATGTGCATGCTGTAAAGTAAAGATGTCCTATTCCTCTGTTGCAGTATTCTTAATGTGAAGGAGTTGTTCGCTACGACATCCCTTGTCGGCTAGCATACAAAAGACTTTTACTACTTGGGGGTGTGTGATACTTCACACGTAGGCTGCCATCAGGCATCAGCCATAAAAGTGATGCATGCATCATCTGCAGAACTTCTTTGCTGATCGTCTGTTCTCCAAAGTGGTTATCTTCCCAGCATTTCAGATAACTGCCCTGTTGGGGAATCCTTTCTTTACCTTTTTCATTGTGATTAGGTTTAATGTCATCCAAGAAAGGCAAATGTTCATGTGGATGTCAGATTCCACTTAAAGATCACCAGCTGTGCCTTTTTTGTGTTGGACCTACCCACGACCACAGATCTTGTTCTGCCAGGCCTTTGTGCCTATAACTTTAAGAAGTAGGGTAGCTTTCCATTCTGCTTATTTAGAGAATCAGTGCTTGAAACTCCTTGCGAAGAACCCAATGGAGGATTCCTCAGGGTGTGAGGCTGAGTCGCTTGTAAAGCGGAAGCCCAAGAAACCTAGGCTGAAACTTCTACTGCACCTGTTGTGGCAGATATCTCTCTAGGCAGTTGCTAGCCTGGAGAAATGTTCAGCTCTTTTGTACGATTCACAGGCCGAGCCCGTACTGGAGGTACCTTAGGCATCCAGTACGGATGTCCAGGGAGAACTAGACTTGTGATTACCGAGGGCCCTAGGGGAATTTCCCAAATTTTAGTTTGGGAGGAAGTGGATTCCAATGTCATTGAAACCAGACCTACGTCTGGTCCACCAACCGTACACAGATTTGAACTACATGCCGAAAAGAAACAAAAAGCAAAGCATTTGTCACCACCCTCTCATCCACTTTAGGATTGGGAAAATTTAGCACAGGGTATTTTTATTGCCCTCATGTCTCTTAGGCCTTCTCTTGGAGTTTCAGTATCAGCCACACCCAGGGTTACCTGCCCTCCGAAGAGGGTTACGGAAGAGGCTTCTTCTGAGGAGGAAGAGTTTTCAGAGGACCTTGCTCATCTTAGATCCCCTCCCCACTGGATTATTCTTCCGCTGGGGGAGGACTCCCAACTGTACTGATTCTCCAGTGGAGGAAATTACCTTCAGTGAGACCTTAAGTAAGATGCAGGAGCATTTCAAATTGGATAGTTGTCAGATGTCCGAAGCTCAAAAAAAGATACTACAAAACTACTTCAGGTAGATTCTTCCTAGTCCTTCAGCAGTACCTCGTGTCCTTCCTGCCTTCTTAGATGTATTTGCATCTTCCACCAAAGCCCCGACTCCCAGCCTCCAGCACCTGACACATTCTACAAGCTGCCTGAGAACTGTAATATGTCGTTCTAATCCCATGTTGCAGTATTCTTAGTGTGGGATTCTTGGCTTCCGACGACCCGAACATTGGCACCTATACAAAAGCTTAGGCCTGGTTGCTGTAGGTGTATGGGACATCACACACAGGGCCATAAACCAGGGACCTTTAAATGTGGCGTCTGCATGCACAGACCTCAGAAATTTTCAGCCGCAGTCGAATGTCAGATTGATTGCATTGCTCCTCTACTTTCAAGATGTCTAAAACTAAGTACGCTTTTGGGGATTTCATTTTTACTATTGCTTGAGCTTGGGGTTGATGTTGGTGGCCTCCTCTTCCAGATCCACCCACAGCTTTTCCGAAGCCGAGGTGGACAGGATGATGCAGAGATTCATCCACACCCAGATACAGATGAGATTCTAGGCTGCCGCCTCTGCCTCTGGAGCAGGGGGCATGCAGTCCACCTTCATCCCAATTACTCCTTCTCCGATCCGACCCCTGGTTTTGGAGTCCTGGTACCTCGATGACGGGGATTACCTTGAGCAGGTCTGATTAGTGTGGCTCTGTGCTGAATCAGAGGGGATAGTTTCAGCTCAGGTTTTTTGAGCAAAGCCTTCCAATTGGAGTCTTGGCACCTGAAGGTCAGCTCCAGCTCCTCTGTTGATCCACGGACCCATCTATAGCCACTACTCAGGTGGTACATTCTCCTTTTGCCTTAGTGGTGGAGAGGGTTGTCTCAATCCCATCGAGACCCCTTGATGATCTCATCCTTAGAATCTGTCCTGGCTCCCTCTGTGTCTGGCCTGGATCCTGCCATCCTGCTGCCTCAAGGACAGCCTGCTGCCTCTTCGCCCCAGGGAGCTCCTGCACAGGAGCAGCTAGATGTTTTCTAGTAGTCCCCAGAGCACCCCCCCCCCCTGAGAAGTTCCCAGGAAAATGTACGTGTAAAAGGAGCCACATGGACTCCCCACCGGAGTCTCTTACAGAAGACACAAATTTGGAGGAAGGTGAGGGTCCTCCCCCCCCCCCCCCAGTCACCCCCAGAGGATGTCTCATTTAGAGACATTATGGAGATCTTGCGACAGCGCGGGGGTGGTCTGTCCAAAATCCCAACCCTGACGAGTCAGTGTTCCTGGAGACATTTGGCATAGGAACCTCTAACTCCTGCATTTCCCCTCTCGCAGATCCTTTGGGTGGATCTTGTGACATCTCTGGCATGGAGCAAGCCTGCCATGGTCGTGGCGGTGGCCACTAAGAAGGAGCTCGCACCGGAGAGCTCCACGGTCCACCCGCCGGACCGAGAGTCTTTTACATTGGAGTGTTTTGGGAAGTAGGCCTATGCTTCAGCCATGTTCACTGTGTGTGTGTTGAACTATATGGCACATATTATTAGACTTCAGTGAGACCTAGTGAAGGACGTTGCCGAGTCTAACCCAGGGACCATGTTGGTGGAGGATAGGAAAGTTTTCTCCTGTCAAATGGCCACCCTTACCTCCATTGCCAGTACCTCTATGCAGCTCTCTTATACTACAGAAGGCACAGTTAGAGCTGCCAGGACAGACGTAGGCATCAGGCGTCATGCTTGGCTCCGGCTGTGTACCTTCAAGGCGTCTTTCACAAATGCCCCTTACGATGGTTCCACACTTTTTGGAAAAATGGTACATGACACACTGGTTCAGAGCGAGAAGAATGGGAAGACTGTCTGCTGTTGGGATCTGCTTCTCAACCCCTTAGTGATCCTAATCCAGTAAAGAGCTGGGGGGAGTAAAGATGATGTGGTTCCAGAAGTCTCAGGGTTATCCCTAGGACACTCAGGACTTGCCTTCCCCCAGAGGGGGATTTGATAGACACTACCCTTGTGGCAGACGGGGGCCCTGAGTAATCCAGAGTCTTGGGATTTGCTCTCGGACAAGCCTGCGCAGCAGCCCTGAAGGGTTGCCCCGGCTGCTCATCTCTGGAGGCAGTCGGGGGTCTACTCTCGCTACACCCATCAGCCTGGGAGTCCATCACAGACTATCAGTGGGTGTTGTCATATCCGGAAGATATTCAGTCCCTGTCTTTCAAAGGCCAAGTCTGGCCAAGTCCCTCTCAGACATTCCACCCATGCAAAAGGAGGTAGCATCACAGGAAATTTCCAAGCTGTTAGAAAACTGAGTCATCCAGCGCGTCCCTCCAGACCAGTCTGGATTAGGCATCTTTTCCAGATTCTTTTTGGTGCCAAAGAAAGCAGGGTACTTGAGGCTAATTCTAGAACTCTCTACCCTGAATTCATCAGTTGCCAAGACGAAATTCCGGATGGTCAAACTCCAGTCTATCCTGTCCTTTTTGCAGGAAAATGACTGGATGTGCTTGGTAGGCCTCCAAGATGCGTACTGTTACATCAGAATGGATAGACGCTCTTGAGAGTTTCTCCGCTTCAGGCTTGTGACCAATCATTACCAATTCAGAGCGCTACCCTTTGGTCTCACCACAGGCCTTAGGGTTTTCACCAAAGTAGTGGTGGTTGCAGGGCTTCCAGGTCTTCCCTTACCTGGACGATCGGCTCTTCGCCACCGCCTCACGACATCAACTCTGCCAAGCTCTGGACTTTCTCATCCAAACTGGCCGTCACCATCAGTATCAGCAAATGTCTGTTACAGCTGGTCCATGTTCTGGATTTCATTGGAGCCTGGTTGGACACCATTCAAAGGCCTTTCTGACACCCGACAGACTTCACTCCCTTAAACATCATGTCTTGCACATTCTTCAAGTTCTATCTCCTCCTGCGGAGTTAATTTTAAGGGTGTTGGGGTCCATGGTGACCATGATCACCCTCTTCCACTCAGCTCGGTTGCACATGAGGGTGCTCCAATAGACTCCTGGTGGTCCAGTGATCCTTTCAGGGTCTTCCACTGTCGCATCCTATTTGTCTATCCTGAGCATGTAAAGATTCTCTTCTTTGGTGGATTCAGTGCCCAGATTTTCTTTGCGGTCGCCCCTTTGACCTCTCCACTCTGACCCACGGATGGCTCCCTACTCGGGTGGGGGGGGTATTGCTTGGGATGGACAGTTCAAGGCACTTGGTCATCAAGGAGAGACAGTTGCATATCATTGTCCTGGAGATGAGGGCAGTGCTATTGACATTGCAAGCCCTTCATGGCCATCTTCCCCTAGGCACGATTGCTATCCAGACTGACAGTATCTTGGTAGTCTGGTATATCAACCAACAAAGGGGGCAACAGATCTCATCCCCTTTGCCACGAAGCCATGAGATTGTGGGAGTGAGTGATCTCCACCAGCTGTTTTCTTGTGGCAGCGCACATTCCAGGGAGGTCCAACATTTTAGCGGGAAGCAGGTCTATCCTGATGCCTTATGAGTGGTTTCTGAATCCATCAGTAGCGAAGCAGATCTTTCTAAAGGGGGGGTCAGCCTTGCTGCGATCTCTTCTCTCCTTCCGACACGTGGTGCAGCGAGTTTTTCACTCTGAACCACCCCTCTCTGGTTCATGCTTGGCCCTTCAGTCTTCTCTATGCTTATCCTCCTCTTCCCCTGCTTTTAAAGTTCATCCAGAAAGCACGACTGGGGAGCTCAGTCATCCTCATTGCCCCCTAAGGGCCTTGCCAAGTATGGTTCCCTTCTCTGTGATCTCATACAGTGTGTCCTCCCTGGACATTGGATTTCTTCCGGATCTGATTTCACATCCCTCAGGGATCCCGTACCCAGATCTGGTCAATCTGAAGCTCACTGCATGACTGCTCCAGTTCCCATGATAGTTAGGACTCCCGGTTAAGAAGATTTTGTTAGCGGCATATAGATCTTCCACGAGGAAGGTTTATTCCAGTAAGTAGAGCGTTTCTCAATTTGGGCAGCTCAGTGGGACTTGGATCCTTTCACTGCTCTGGTTCCTGTTATCTTGGAGTTTGTGGCAAGCATTTTTCAGCAGAGTGCTAGTTTTTCTACAATCAAAGTTCAATTGGCAGTGATTTCTAATTTGCACATAGGGGATAATTCAGCTTCTCTAGCCTCTTCTAAATTCTGTAAATCCTTTCTAAAGAGTACCTTTCTTCTTAGGCCACTGATCAAGGACCCCACGTCTCCTTGGAACCTTACTTTGGTCCTTCAAGGTTTGGTTTCTTCCCCATTTGAACCCACTGCTTCGGTGGAGCTACAATCCCTGTCTTCGAAGACAGCCTTCCTGATGGCTATTACTTCAGGTAAAAGGGTGTCGGAGCTTCAGGCCTTATTGATTAAGCCACCTGACATGATTTTTCATGAAGACAGAGTTTCTTTGCGCACTAACCCTTCCTTTTTGCCTAAAGTGGCCTCAGAATCATACATCAACTAGGTTATCAACCTCCCTGTCTTCTTTCCTAACTTTCAGAATAAGGGAGAGTATAAATTGCAACTGCTGGATGTTAATAGACAGTTAAGTTTTTACTTGCACAGAACAAAGGCCTTCCACAAATCTGATAAACTTTTCATTTCCTACTCGAAACCTTTCTTAGGGAAGCTTGTATCCAAGGTCACCATTGCTCATTGGATTTCTCAGTGTATACTCCCGACATATTCAGCAAAGGCCGTGCCTCTGCCAGGTCATGTTAAGGTGCATTCTACTAAATCTATGGCTGCTTCAGCTGCCTTTTTGTCCAGAGTTTCCTTGGATGACATTTGCTCTGTTGCTACCTGAGCATGTTCACATATTTCCATCTCCCATTACAAGCTGGATCTTCTCCCCAGAAGCAGGGCATCCTTTGGCTCTGCCGTGTTGTGGACCATCCTTCCTAGAGGGCCTCCCAGGTGTGTGGTCGGTGGGGACTCTGTCCCACAGGTTGAAGAGCAAATGAAGACAGCAGCTTCAGATAAAGAAGGTATGCACTCACCATAACTTTCTTTCTGAGTTGTTGCTGTTCATTTGTCTTCAGCCATCCCTCCCTCCTTCCCCCTGCCTTATATGGGCTGTGTGGTGGTCTGGCTGGATAAGAGATGACCCTTTCTTTGGCATAAACTGTTATTCCTGTTGATACTGCCTGAGCTTTTGGTGTTGGGGGGGTAAGACATTGTGTCAGGTTGGGCTGCTTTGGAGGGCAGCAAACTTTATAAGAAGGGAGGAAGGAGATAGGGGCGTTATGGGTAAGGGAGGAGCTTAGAGATCAGATGCTGGAGAAATGCTGCTGAGTCGGATCTGTGACGGATCCGTGTTCCCACAGGTTGAAGACAAATGAAGTGCTACAACTGAGATGGAACATTATGGTGAGTACATAACTTTTTTTTTTTTTAATATTTCATTTATAGAAAATGGAGATAGTGTCTTTAGGGATAAGTTGGTTGATCATAGGAATGTTCCCCCAACTTCACCATACCTCATCACTGCCATTTGGAATAGTAAAGTTGATATGTCTAGACAGCTGATGATGCTTGACTTGATGGATCTTGTTAATGCTTTCAAAGTTCTTAAGAGATAAGTGGGTTGTGCTAGAACAAGTGAGACTCGCTTTGAAAGAAATGGAGTGAATTCAAGGGGCAAGGGCAACTATGTTCAGTCACTGCCTAATTAGTAATTAGTGTTAAATAATCAAGGGAGAGTGACCCTGATCAAGAAATGCAGACGTTAAACTTGACAGGTAGTTCAAAGGGCTGAAAAAGGAAAGAAATACAGGCTGAGATGATAAAGAAGTAAACCAAACAGTTAATGCTTCACATACATGTTTAACATTCCTTTTAAATGTGTAAGAATAAATGGAACAAGATAAAAACAAATATGTCAGGGGAGATCGGACATAACACTGCATTAGTTAGACAACCTGAAAGTTGAATGTGTGAGGAGTGGTATATGAGAAGGGATATTAAAGTTAGGTTAGAACATGTTTGTGAGCATGTAAGAACTCAAACTTAAAAGAAAACAGAGCCTGGGTGAAGGGAGGCAACCTTCTTAGGGCATGTACTCTCACCTTGAGAAATTGCATGTTAATATGCATATATATTTATATGCCTTTAGAAATGAGTGTTGTATTAAAAGGTAATCAGGATGGAGGTAGAATGAAAAACATCTGAAAGCTAAATAAATAAATCATGAAGTCTTTGTATACATTTCTGAGTTAACATATGCTTGCCAGACAGACAGTGGTACAACAGAGGTAGCACACTCACCTTTGGGGCAGAAAGCTCTGGGTTCTATTCTGTTACCTGTCTGGTTAAAGTAAATTCCTCATAGTCACCACTGCATGGTACTACCTGCCTATATTTCAGCCTACTAATATTTTTACAGTAACTTGTTTATCCCAGTTAAACAACTGCTGCAAACTTATTAAAATACCTACCCAACCTTATTAATTAGGTTTAGTGCACAGTCACCCTCATAAGTGTATCGTTGATAACCCCACTCAGTAAAGCTTTCCTTAGTCCTCCACTGATATTTTTTTTTCACTCTCAGCCCTGCAGGGGTGATCTACTTGATTTTCCATTACCTGCACTATCCAGTTCCTACCTGTTTTAACCCTGTTGCTCCTCTCCTCTATCTCCCCGCTCCCACTAGTCTACATTAGGAAGTTGCATCCTGTGGAGCCATCTTTAAACTGCTTAACCCCAACCTGGCTAAGCCACAAGCTCCACAGCCCCTCGTCTTGTTGTGCACACCAATACTAAGTTGATTACTGTATTTTCTTTTCAAATGTTTTTGTACTACTTTGTGAAAATCCTGATAATCTGTCTATATCAATGTTATCTATACCTTAAATGTAATTACATGTGTCTGCGGTCTACAGCTGTATCACTCTAAGCAATTTATCTCATTACTGTGTATTTAAACAGTCTGCTAATTTTTATGTTGATTGTTGGGCGGCCACGGTGGTGTAGCGGTTAGCATTGCCGCCACACAGCAAGAGGTTCTCCGGTTCGATCCTCGGCTGGGGTGCCTTCTTTGTGGAGTCTGCATGTCCTCCCTGTGGTCGCATGGGTTTCCTCCAGGTGCTCCGGTTTCCTCCCAATGACATGCAGTAGGTGGATTGGACACTAAATTGGCCCTAGGTATGTGTGTGTGTGTGTGTGTGTGTGTGTGTGTGTGTGTGTGTGTGTGTGTGTCGGGCTGGCAACTCGACACTGTAAAACTCCACTGCCAATCATGAGTGGACAGCTAATCCGCTCTGGCAACCCCTAACCGGGATAAAGCAGAAAGAAGAAGTTGTATGCAGTCCTCTTGCTCAGGCTGCTTACGGAAGTAATGATGATAAACTTGTATAACTTGGCATGTATTAAGATTTTATTCACAAGCATACTGCATACAGTATAATTACACAGTAGATATGACTTTGTCCAGAGCTTAAAGAACTGCAGCTTACTAAAACGTATTCTACTGTACTGAATTTTTGACTTTATGTTGTTCCTGAACTTACCTAGCTTTTTAGACTGTTTACTCACTGTAATATGTGCATGAAGCATACCTACCCTCGCAAACTGCATTTGTGTAAATTGCAACGCTATGTTAAATTAGCTTTTTTAATGTTGTTGTGTTTGCTGCCACCTAATAATTCTGTTGATATAGATGTGGAGTTAGTTAAAAACTCACATTTTTTACATGCATGTTGATAACATTGCATATAATAGTTATTGGTTTGCTTTTCTGCCAGTACTGTGTTTACTAAGACAGATGCACTTTGTGAGTGCTAAGCCAGTACAAGGGCTTCATAGGAATGGCAACAGCATCAATGGTGTGTTCATTATTTAAACTGTGTATTGCTACCATAAGCTTTGCTTGTGTAACCAAGATTAATGCTTACTGAATTGTATTGCTAGGATGCAGTCTGAGTCTTTATACCTTAAAATATGACTTCATTCTGTTAAGTATTTCTGCTTTTTCACCATTTCCTTGTACTGCGTATCTGTCTTATGTATTTGAACCTCTTACTGTATTACCTCTTCACTGCTGATAACCTTACTTTTTTTTTTTTTTTTACTCTGTAATTACAGGACTTTTTCTCCTTGAAGTCCCCCCCTTTTCCAGGACATACACAAAAATAGATTTCGACCACTCACTTGTTGCAGGGGAGGGAAGGTAACCACCATGAAAAAGTTCTCCAAAGCTAACTTTGGGCTAGTAGAAACAGAGATGGCTAGGTTTGTGGCACCCGTGGAAATGAGAATAGTTGCGTGACCACCAAATCATGCACTAGTGCACTGTATGAACACGCAATAGAACCAAGAAGCTCTCCTCCAAAAGTAGGAAGCCAATCTGGTGGTCCCCTGCCATAAACAAACTCTACAACAGAAGGAGAAAACTGATGTGGAATAAGGTGATGTCCCAAGACTGGAAAAACTCCCTTATCAGCCATAACAAAAAGTTGAGATCCCTCATCAAATCCTCTAAAGCTAGCTACAAAAACAGAATTGCAGCAGATAGTAAAGACAACCACAAGGCCTTATATAGTTATGTAAAGAATCTCCATGGCAATAGCCTGATTTGCTCTGAGCTACTGCACAATGGTACCCCCTATACCGAGCCAACAGATATTGCCAAAATACTGGCTGACAGATTCATTGCTAACTTTACTCCTCTCTCCCCTCCCAAAGGACCTATCACATTAACAGTAGATTGCCAGGCACCCAGCATTACTGCTGCACAGGTTAAAACAGCACTGTCCAGGGCCAATAATACAGCTTTTATGGGACCTGACAATATCCCTGACTTTGTTCTACATGAACTACAGAGTGAACTGGCACCTCACCTCTGTGCTCTGTTCAATCACAGCCTCACCTCAGGCTTTTATCCCTACTGAATGGTGCACTGCTACAGTCATCCCTCTCCACAAAGGAGGAGTGACTACAGACCCTGGGAACTATCGCCCCATTAGCCTAACGAGTCTGATATGCAAAGCTATGCCCGAAGGTTTTGGGCCATCATGGACCTAATAAACAAGGTTATAGGGAATCTCCAAACTCTGGATCCCACACAGTTTGGTTTTGTGAAGGGTAGATCATGCCTGCTCAACTTGGTCGACTTTGAGTCAGTCAACAGAGCTCTGGATGAAGGCAAGGTGGTTCACACAGCCTACCTTGATCTGGCCAAGGCCTTTGATACCATTCCCCACTCAAGAATCATAGAAAAACTCAGTAAGCTAGGCATCAACCCCTATATCACTAGGTGGGTTGCAAACTGGATCACAGAACCCACAGTGTGAAAGTAGCTGACTCCAAGTCAGACTGCTGACCAGTCACGAGTGGAGTCCCACAGGGTTCAGTCCTGGGTCCTCTCCTGTTTGGTATATACTTTTGTGAAGTACATACCAACACGAAGGGACTCTGGCTGACAAAGTTTGCAGACGATTGCAAGTTGGGAGCTATTATTAACTCTCCAAGTGATGTTGACATCCTACAGAAAAGCCTCACTTGATGTACCTCGA